>NC_134383.1:4177903-4329110 GCF_035582795.1 Mycteria americana
CCATCCAGAAACAAACACAAAGAGGCACTACGTTCAGGTTTTTCACCATCACGCAGTACCATCGCTCTTCCTTCACTGCACAGGCGATCAGCTTCTCCCTTGTCCTTCTCTTGTTTCCAATGAGCTTATAGTTAAATGTTGAGCTGTGTTTAACTGCGAACAGTTCCCTGAAATTAAGGAGAACTAAAAGGATTACATGACTAGACAGTCAGAAGTACCTTAGTTGCTTAGCAGCAACTGGAGCAGAGAAAGCGAGCAATAGGCAGGACGGGAGCAGTCCAGCCAGGGTAACCTTCAGCTGCCAGGGTCTGAAATACTGAAACTTTTATCTATGGGATGGTCAGCATCTCGCAACTGAGTGTGTCAGGTATCTGCAGTGGAAACGGAAAGTGAGAATAAACCAATCCAAAGACCACTTTGAATCGTGACCCGAGTTTGCAAATAGGCAGTAACAACCAATATAATGAAAAAAAGCTCGTTTTGTTTTAGCCTGTTATTTGGGAAATAAATGAAAAAAAAAAAAAAACTTTACTATCTAGAAAGTGTTTAACTTCTACTGCAAGACAAACAAAAGGTAGTGTTTTACATGGACTTAGATGAAATTTAAAACATACCCTCTTTTTGAAATGCTGTGCTGGAATCGTGTGTGTGTGTATGTGTATGTATGCATGTACATATGTATCTTGCACTGTTTAGTTATGGCAGGAGAGAAAATATGAAGCAGACCGCAGCAAGGTTTTGGAGCTGCTGGACCTGCATTTTCTCTTGTAAATCAGAAATGACTCCGCTGAAATTATGTTCTCAGACCTCGCAGTGTTAATCTCCATCTCTAATTGCTGTCATTCCACTCCGTCTGTGATTCTGTGCTCCAGAGCAGGGTAAATCTTTGCCTCTGCATACCTACGCACTCCCCTCCCTGTACATATGCCAGGGACCTGTCCTGTGACCAGATATACCAGCAAACTCGATTCTACAGTTGATTCAGTGCAGAAACGTATGCTCGTTTCATATCTAATCTGTGACAGCATACGTGTCTTTTATCCACTGGCCTCGGGAACTGGACTGTGTTTGTGCCGTGCACGGCACTATTAGGTGTTTTGTCCAAGAATGTCTCTGAAAGAACTCTCTTGTCTACAAATTGGGGAGATATTTTCACTGCTGTACTGGAGCAATCTCCATACTCCTTCTCCTGACCAAAGGGGAATCTACGAAGATAGCATTTTCAAGCAGCTGGGATGACTCATGGCAAGGGGATGGAGCCATGTTGTCTCGGCATGGGCAGCTATTAATGGTTCTCCCCTGTAGTTGGCCCTGGATTCAGTAACACGATTATCCATGCTACTATATATCAAGTTCATCATGTGAATGGGTAACCCAAAGAAGAGTTCACGCGGGGATGCCAAAGGAAATACACAAAGCCCCCAAAAGGTAGAAACTGCCTGGGGTTTGCAACAAGGATGAATTCATCTGCCTGTGGGAGAAACGTTACGTTTCTTTTTAATTGTACTGCAGCCAGGTAAACTGAGAAGAAGGACAACAACCAACAATGTGTTCAGGAAGGACATTAGACACAAGTGGGAGGGCTTTTTTTTAAGGAAGGTTGGAAAAAAGAAAGTGTGGGGCCGATTCCCACGGGGAACGTCCTCCTCATTCCTCAAGAGCAGGCATGGGAAGAGCCAGGAGAGCTGGCAGTGCCTTCATCTCCCTGCCATCTCCCTGCACAAGACCAGCACAGGCTGCCCAAAGAAAACGTGGTGCTTCGTGGCCTGTCAAGCGTTAATAGGCAGTGGCAGTGGGAGGGGAAAACTGGACGGACTGGAATCTAATATTCTCTGGTGGCTTCAAGCTGCTGGAATGGTCTTATAGAGCGGATCAGATAATAGAAAAGAAAACGTGGAACTAGGTCTGGTGTGTGCTGGACCTGGCTTGACCCTCTGTAGCCTAAACTCCAACTATGTCCAGAAAAGGTGAGGAATTAAAAATTGCTTTGATTGTCCTCTGAGATGGGGCAAGCAGAGCCGAGGCTTGAGCTTCCCACCAGAGCCGCAAAGGAGCGGCAGCGTACAGAGGTGAAATAAGCAGTTCAGCAGATCTCTTCTACCTGTGACAAATCCCTTCCTTTAAATCATTTTTGTTTTCCTTTTCTGGATCAGTACCAACTCTTTGGTGTCAAACTGTCCAAGACTGGGTAGTGAGTCTTTCTTTTAGCTGTTCAATCATTTAGAATGCTTTAACCCTAGTCTGGACAATGGCATGGATTAAGAAAGCCTTGCTCAGTTGAGATTAATAACCTATATACTCTGTTTTGTTATGTGAAAGGAGCTCATCGTAACCTGAACATTCTCTTACCTGGCTGTTACACAAGCAGTTTGGTTCATTGTAATTGCTTCCTGAGACTCAACTGTTTTCAGACAATGAAAACAGTCACAGGAAGTACACTCCATATTCATTTTTGATGCCTTAAGGACTATATTTTTACTTCAATCATAGTTAAATGGCAATAGAGGCTAAATTCAAATTGTTTATTTAATTAGCTGCCATATTTATTATATTACTAATTAGTGTGCCGTACCTGTTCGGCTTAAATTCAGCTTATTGCTCTCGAAGAGGTGAAAAAGTAATAATGGTCATGGGGCGAAGTTCAAAGGAAGGTGTCAAGTCAAATCCTCTGTTTCAGGCAGTCAGGCTGTTCTTTAGACACGAGCTCTGGCTCGTAGCAAAAGCACAGGTATTGCAGATTTACAAACCAGGGCTTGGGGCGTTCCTGTTCAGAGCAGTGACGTGAAGCCCGGTTTTGTGGCTGTTCTTCCCCTGCTGAGTGAGCCAAGGTGGAGCTCCACAGGTACTCCCCTTCGGAGGAGGGAGGGACACAGGACTCTCAGGAGACAGGTCTGTCCTTACTGTGGCTGCTGATCACCTGTGCAACATTAGCATTAGAGCTCCACTTTTCCATTTTCCCACATCTGAAATGGGTCAGGGGGGAGCAGAGGATATTCCCCGTCTCCCAAATCGTGTCCTTTAACTACACCCGTCCCTTGCCCCCTCGCTCATGAAACGTTTCTGTGCCGATACTTCCCACCATCCAGTGGATGTTGCAGAATAAAATGTAGTAATGCAAGGTGCTGGCAATCAAAGACAGCAGAGACCTCTGGAAACTTGCTTTGCAATTTGATCTGAGCGCTGTTTGCCGGAAGGACAGAGCAGTGCCCCTAAGATTTAAGGATTACCTTGAAGAGTAAGAACCAATCAGTTTACTGCTATCCATCGCAATGTTATTAAATATAGGGGAAGTATAACGTGACCAGCAATGACTAAGATAGAAGCTAGGTTTTGCAGAGAAATAAGTCAGCCTGTACTGTGCCTTTGCCTACTGTTCATCACCTGCATTGCTCTCAGCCCAATCTGTCTCGGACTATGATGGATTTACAGCAGGGACTAATTTAGGTCCCATCTCACAAAGTTCTCACTCCCTAAAGCTGCTTCGTTTTCCTTTGAGTTTTGAGCTCATAAGCTGTTCTCCCTTGGTGTTTGGAATACAGGTAGGAAGAGCCAGTGGGGCTAAGAGAAACTATAGATTTAACCTGGATCTAATCACAACAATTTGACATCTTAGTAATAAATCTCTGCTGTATTGTCTCCTGAAGTCAGAGAAGAAATGGGAGAAATAAATTGTAGCGGAAAAGAAATGAAACAAAGCAGGACCAGCCTCCCTTTCCTCAGTGTCCTCACACACAGACATCACCCTAGCCAGCTCAGATTGTAAAATATATGTATATCTACCTACAGTCTTCTGTCATCACACAACGAAGGAAAAGATGGTACCAAACGGCAATTCATCCCACTGCTCTTAAGCACTCCTATTAGGACAGAATAAATCATCCTTTGGAAGTGCTCATATCTCTCCACTGAGCAGACAGTTCGCTGCCAAAGAGGTGGTTAACTGAGACTAGGGCCAGGGCTATTAGATGGACAAACCTCTCGGAGATTTATCCCACTCTGCCTGACACTATCAGGTTGTCCACTGGCACCACCGCCTGAAGCTTCACCCTCTTCAGGTAGACTATGCAGCTTTACATCTGCTAAATGTTTAGCGGATATTTAGTTACACAGAAAGAAAGAAGTGAACGGGCATCAATCTTCATGAAAAAGGTGGCGGGAGGTGACATCTGCCCTCCTACTGCGGGGGGCTGTGGTGGTATATCTGACTGTAGGGAAGGAGACAAAACTTGAATATTTCAACCCTCGCTGCCCTCGTGGAAAAATGACACTGCAGGAAAAGGAAGCTTAAGATGCATTCAAATGACAATTCAGTACGGAAAGTCATACACAGTGCTATAGCGATAGCAAAAGGAATAAAACCAATTATCTGTGGCTGGCTAGCGAACTCCCAAACCAACCCAGTCAGTCTTTATAAGAATTAGCCAAATGTAAGACTGCGATATGGTTCCAGCCTGAAGTGATCATCTAGAAATGACCTGTCCCATCCATTGAGGTTCAATTACTAAGCACACAGTAATTCCTACAAAGCAATGGCCACGTTTCATTATGGCACAGGATGGGTTAAGCACAAGCGCTGGACGATGACCGTGCAAATACCAAGTATTTGGTTGTTTTGTCATGAACTGTCCAGGACTGAAGCAAAACATCTTAAGATGCCAGTCAAAGGAGAGCTGATTTTTTTTAGTGCTCAAGTGGGTAGCGAACGCCTGCAGCCTGCTTCAAAAACATAGCTGCTGAGGGCAGCTGATTAGGGAGAGGACGTCAGAGCCTCGGGACACGGCTAACACAGACCCTTCCGCCTGCTCTCCTGAGCCTGCAGTAGGGAGAAGGAGTAACCCCGTACCTGAGCATCACAAGGTGCAGGCTGGCTTAGACGCCAAAAAGGGATCAAACGGGATAAATGAGGATCTGGCCTCAGATGCCCTGCAGGCTGAGGAAAAAGGGCCGGATTCAAACCAGAGATGGCATCCGGTACCTAAAGGAGGACATAAAGAGGTTCTGCTTTAATATGTGCTACTCCAGAGGTTAGAGACCTCCTCCAACCAGCAGGAGATCCAGGTTCAGTCCTGTCCTTGAGGTCAGTGTTTCCTGAGAAATGTTTCATCACCTGTGATTTCAGGGAGAGAACTGGTGTAGAGGCTCCTGAAATCTGGAGGAAAACGGAAGGGCACAGGGGCTGCCTTGGGTCCAGGTACATATATATTTTTCCCCCTCCTTCATGCAGGAACTGGGAAGAGATTTGCGTTTCTTGCTACTGCTTGAGCGGGCTGGGACACGGACGTCTGACCTTGCACAGCTCTTACAAAGGAGCTGTGCACAGAACATCTGAAGGACTAACTCATAAAGCAAACCGGAGCAATCAATACGGGGAAACGATGAAGACCTGAGCAAGGCAAATGGTGTTGACGGGACTAGGAGGGAGGGATTATTTCTTAGGTGATAAAAAGAAACGCTAATGCCAGAATCCCAGGCAGCTTCCAGTAGCAGAAACGGGACAGAGACAAGCAATATCACGGCAAACAAGTCATGAATGCATCAGCATCCGCTGCCGAGCCTTGTTCTCAGGTTTTATACCCTGCTCAGCCGGGTATTTGAAGTGAACAGTCTGCAGGGTTTTTAGTTCAACAAACTTCGCTGTGACTAAAAATCATCCCTGTGACTCTCTGCCCTCATGAGGAATGACAAGAGGAATATACCCTTCTTCTTTGCAGAACAAGGTTCAGTTTCTCTTAGGCAGCAAAATATCGAAGGCCAGAATTTTTATTAGCCTGCTCTCAACCTGCCTTAAAGTGGCTAATGGAAGTTCCCTAGAGCTTCACCTTGACCTTGGCTTGTCCTGCATATTCTTTAATTGTAGGTAATTATTTTCTAGCCTTTGGGTTACACTGAATCTTGTGAAGGAAACCTCTAAGAAAGGAGAGGACTGATTTCTAGCTTGATTAATGAAGATAACCAAACTGATTTGTAATAACATGGAACTTCCTCCTGCAAGTTATTTAGATTTTATTCTTCAATTATTTCCCTCTGTTGCTGTTGGGCATGTAAATTTGAACTAGTACATTCATCTGAGTCCTGTGATAAATTCTGGTGTCTTGACTTCAGTATGCTAATACTGTACCTTAGTATCTCCTTGCAGCTAAGTAATTTGTACTGTTCTGAAGGAGAGGTAATAATAAGAAATATCAGATATTTGGCCATGAAATTTTTAGGAGAAAGCCAGTAATTTCTCATTGTTTCAAATCTTCAGTCCTGTAGTTCAGAGAATGGAACAAAACACTGCTTTTAAAAATCTCTCCCATTTTCCCTTCTTATCTCTTGTTGATACTATTTCACTAGTGGGAAAAGGGGGAATGACTCACAACACTCTATTCGCAATTTTTAACAAACTTCCTCTTGAAATATCCATTTTAATATCTTTTTCATAATTTTTTTTAAAAGGAAAAGAGTAAAAAACTGAGCAGAGATAAGATGTTTGAAATGATTTTTTGAAAGAAAGCAATGCTAAGAGGTTTCTAGTATTTTCCCCTGAACCTTGTCACTTCTGTCCTGCAGACAGTCAGGCAGGAAATGCATTTGGTCTGCGGTATATGAAAAACTGCAAAGACTATATGCATTTTTTAAAATAACAAATAACAAGTCTGTGGGATCCTTTGGGCAAGGAGGGAATAGGAGAAAGAATACAACTTTCTTTGAAGGTGAGAAAACACATATCTAGTCCTCAAGTTCTGCTTGTGTATTACCTATCTGCGCATCCATCTGTTATGTATACTGGATTATCCTGACCTTTTCGGCATTCTGTGTGCTGATTATCTAGCAGCTCCATTCCTCCGATGATTACAGCCTCCCCAACTTGTGGAAAAGGGCTGGGATAGCCAGTCAGTCAAACTGCAGAATAATGAAAAGGTCAGACCAGTATAGCATACAACCGTATTTCAGAGGCTACATCAGGCATTAAATTTTGGTACCTCATTTTCATAAGAGAGACTGTAATGAGGTCAGAAATCAGCACAGTGGTTGCCAGGCTGAAGGAAGGACTGGCGTAGGAAACCAAAAATCCGAGATATGCTACAGTCCTGAAATCTTTCGGAGTTTTAATCACAAGGGCAGAGAATCTACTTCGTACCCCTGGTTTGTGTTGAAATGTGATTCCTATGTACTAACATGAGAGGCAAAACTGAGCAAATTCTACTAGGTGTGTTAGAAAATACAAATTTTCCTCTGTCGGGAAAAGGAAGAAAAACAGAGCTCAGGGCTGGCTTAACTAACTACAGCAAGCTTCAGGCTGACTTCTCCCAACAGGGTAGGTTTTTTGCCACAAATGACAAAAATGTTACTGTAATACAAGCACAAGTTGCTCCACAGTTGGGAAATAGGAAAACATGCCCCCATGCCCCTCTGCAAACGGTGTTCAGGGTAGGGGGATACGGCTGTTCCCGTCGGTTATGAGCTGTAGCGTGGGGTCTGCAGGACCCGACCCCAGGCACAACAAGGAAGCAGTATCACAAAACAGTTTATAACTGGAACACGCACATCTTCCGAGGCATACCAGGAAACATATATTAATGTGAGCACTGGTAACCAGCCATTGACTGTTCAGCTCCTTTAAGTCTGATGCATCACCTCTGTCTTCTGGCTGAAAAGATTCATGGAAGAACCTGGCAACAGCAAGCCCTTGGGCTGAAAAACACTGGTATCACTGGAACACGTGTTTATAATGTTGCTATATTCCACATTACACCCCTGCCTTTCTCATCCTCTGTGCCTCGTTACAGCTACCTTGTCCCCACCGTGCCTCCCTCTTCTCCGTCCTCTTGCCCTTCATGTGCAAAGCACCACACTTCTGCGTCCTGTTTCCCTCCTCCTTATCCATCCAGCAACGGCATAGGCAGAGCTGGGAAGCCATCCCGTTTGTTCTTTCCTCCCTTCAGCACTTCTGTCCCAGAGCAGAAGTGCTGTGCACGTCTGAGGGAACACTCCTCATCTGCTTCAGCGCAAATTCAGCCAGGATAGCAGAAAAACAGCACTTGAAAAAAATCACCAGCCATGGGGAGGGAATAAGCAGCTTGGGAAGCTGGCGTGTTAAACACCGAACCTGGCTCCACACCGCGCCTCCATCCGCAGACATCACAGCCCCAGAGAAGGAACTGTCTGTGACGTTGTGCGCTACAAGGGCTCTGAACTTGCTTTAATCCTAGGTGCTGATCCTAAACATCATGTAATAACGCACACTAACAAAATGCACCGGGCCTTTCCCATGTCAAAGAAAAATAAATTAAAAGAAAAGAAAGAGAAGTGAAAAGTATAAAGGGGATTTCATGGGATTTGAGTGCCAAACTCCAACAGGCTCTTCTGAAAATCCCAGCTTAAACTTGTATTCTTGCATTTTTTTCTCCTGATGTCAGTAATAATGACTGCTGAATTAGTCAAAAATCTCACATATTGCTCCAGGTTTTGTTTGTTCATTTATTTTCTGCATTTTCTGCTCAAAAAGTTAATAAAGAGAAAATTCCCCTGCAAAAGAAAGGAGAAAAGATGAAATCAGAAAGAAAAGACTGAATTTTCATCCCATTTAAATCCACAGCTGATAATTGAAGAGGAAAGCTGTTTTAAATGAAGGCTCTATTTGAAGGATTTTGTTTCCGTGTTCCCAATTATGTACTGTATATTCCAGAAACAGGTTCAAGTGCAGGGCTCTGGCAAAGTCCATGCTTAAAATTCAGCACAGGCTTAGAGTCCATTGACTCCAATGTGTCTTTTCTATTTGCTAAAATTTAAGCCTAAGCCATGCTCAGCCGAGTTGAAATTAAGTGTGTAGCTAAGCATCTGCTTAAGTGCTTTGCCTGGTCAGTGCGTTTATTGCTCAACCCCGCACAGGAGAAGGCTGGGGGAAGACAGTAAACGTGCCGAGAGACCAGACTTTGCCCCACAAAAAGTTCTAGACACCTCCTTAAATTTTGAAGTCAAGTTATCACTAGGTCCATCCAAGAAAGGACTATGAGCTGTACTCTGAGTTTCATCTGAATGAGACATCCAGGAACTGAAAACTCCCTGCTTTGTCTGGAGAACCTGATTCATCATGAGGTGTCCATCTCACCCTTTGCCCATCATTGCAGCATCTGGGCTGTTGGCACATTTATTTTTCACTTCTGGATTGCGAGCAGGAGGAAAACAAAATGTGCCATGAAACCACGCAAGAGGCTTTGAGTTTGGTATGTCAGGCTTTGATGCAAAGGAAGAGTTTCCAGAAAACCAGCAAGGAATTTCCCTGTGGGATTTTTTTAGTCCACTATGAAGGACTCAGGACCTTGGGAGGAAGTACATAGCCCACCAGTTAAACCACAAAACCGGCCATCATCTCAGCCCTAACCTTGCCCTTCCTGACTTATTCTCTGTGACCTTGAGCAAATCGCCTCCAGTCAGACCTTTCAAGCTCAGGGGCCTCCGTTTGGCCCCCAGCTCCCTATTAACCAAGGAGCTGACTCTCCAAGTGCCAGCACAGCATCGGCGATGTCCAGGTGGGCTGCGAGAGTGCTACCGACACGCATTTACCTGAAGCTTTCGAGGCAGATGCAGGCCCTTCATACTGTGCGATACCGCGAATGCTCAAAAATGCAGACACTGGTCCGAATAATATAAAAACCGAGTGTGTTATTAGTGCTGTCAATTTAGCCAAGAATGTTATGGCATGTGTGTCACTAAGAGAGACAGAAGCTATTATTGAAATGAGATTAGAATCATTTTGAAACATCAACAGTGGCATTATAGTTGGTAACATTTCCATCTAAAATAGATGACATTGATGCTATACAATCAACAATGCCACTGGGAATACGATATAGAACAGAAGACTAGATTGTTTTACTCTGTATTGATTTTCCCTTAGTAGTTTTTGATTAACTGTCAAATCAATTAGCTTTCCCCACCCAAACATCGTATCACATTGCTATATTTTTGGTGTCCCCTCACAAACTCCCTGTTCAATAGCAAACAAACAAGAGAAGCCTGGACTCAAGTGCTCAAAAGCGCTCCGAAATAGAGGTTTTACAGGCAGAGATAAGTCCCCACAGATAGCCTGCTTCTCCTCATAATGCTGGAGTCCAGCCATGTTTTTATTGAATCAGGTTCTGAAGCTGTCTAAGGCACTACGAGATCTGATTATAGCCTTGCCATAATGTCCTTTTAAAATAAAATGCATGGCATTTTCACAGTGACATATTTCGGCTCAGAAGAGACAGTGTGTCTAGAAGTTTTTGACCGGCTTGGCCTTCCCATATTGCAAAGGAAACACATCTATCTATCTATCTATCTATCTATCTATCTATCTATCTATCTCTCCATCCATCATAATTTCACAGTCCCTACACAGCCAAACACCTTGCTACTTTTATTATCTTTATCCCACAACAGCCCTACAGAAGCGGTAGGAAAATGCTATTATTACAGATGGGGCGTTAAGGGGAATCAATGAGAGACCAGGGAACTTGCCCAAAGTCAGAGGCAATCCCAAAACCCGGCTCATTTACTGTGGCTTCCCAATTACAAGGCCTGCCTTTTTTCCTAACCATTCCGGTCCAGGTGAAGGGACACAAGCAGCATGGAAAAGAGGGTTTCAATCTGCAAAAGAGAAGTTGAGAACTTGTTCAGCTCACCTATGGAGTAGTGACTGGTAGCACAGAACCAGAGAGCTCAGATCCAGACTGAATCTAGATCTGAACTTTTCAGAAGTTCAGAAACTTGCTGGACCTTGTCTTTTGTTGCACTCTCTATTCTTTAACCGCCATCTCTCTTCTACACCTTCTCTTTGTTTTTCTAATTCAGATTGTGTTCATTGTAGGCATTAAAAATCTCCCGGGGATGCTGTACTATCTACTATATCTACCAGGACTGATAAATTGGACAATATATATTACTATTTGCATTGCACCAATGCTTATAGGGCCCAGCTGGGACCAGGCGCCTTTTATGTTAGTTTGTACAGACGCGCGACAGAAGCCAGCTCCAGCTGTGAAGTTCTGGCAGCCTGAATGGGGACGGCAAGGCAAGGCAGGGAAAACTCAAAGTCACACAGCGGGTGAGTGTCTGGGACAGATCCTGGGTGTCTCAGTTCCCAGTCCTGTGCCCTATCCATCCGACCCCGCTCTTTCTCGAGAGGCCGTCGTGACGGATGCCTTGGGACAACACACAATAAACAAACACCTCTAATAAAGCCTTCCACTGTTCCACTAAAACCAGGATCGGCCGAACAACTTTACAGGACTTCATTTCCCTCCTGCCCGCTCCCCAGCACTTCCCAGTCCCCTAATGAGGGAAAAGGATCTTTATCTAAGTCAAAGCCGCCCCAGTGTTAGGTGGAGGGAGCCATAGTGAAACCAGCTGCTGCTACCACGCCGGCAGCCAAGACTCTCATTTGTTTTGGCTAGCGCTGAAGAATCAGCTTAGGCATCTTTGAGAACAAAATGGTGCATGGAACCAGTCCAAGCTGCAAAAGATAAGAAGCAATAAGAGTCGCAACAGATTATTTGTCTGGTAAAACAGAAGGAGAATTCTATCGAAAAACCGAGAGGATCCTGGTCCAGTCCTGCGAACATAAGTTCTGTTTGTGTAGCGCCAGATGATAGCCTCTCGGGCTGCACAACAGGTGCTAAGCTGCAGCTATTTCTGGCGAATAACAAATTGCTGCTGCCGAAAAGGAATGACAGAGGAAAGCGATTTCTGCACAACTGTTGTAAAGAGGAAGGCTCTTCAGCAACATAGCAACGCTCACAGCCGCCACGGCGAAGTCGGAGGGGAGGGAGGGGAGTGTTCGGCTAGAATAAACAGAAATAACAACAACTCAAAATAACCAGTTTGCTCTCCTGTGATGCTGGAAAGGGAGATTTGGTTGAAGGTTAGCCACAGCCTTCCCTAACTGATTTTCAGCAAGGCAATTCACCTCTCCGAAACTGGACCGCGGATAAATCTTACCGCCTCCTCATGCATTTCAGATATATTGGGCCCTTTTTCTCCATGCCCTGTACATAGAAGGGGAGGAGAGAGGGGACTATAAGTGAGCGGGTGTGTACCCAAAAGGGATCTAGCCAAACCGATCCAAAAGAAAAGAAAAAAAAAAGTATTGGGAATTGAGTAACCAAATATAAGCTTAATAAGCCATGAGCAAAGACTGGCATAAATTCTAGGATTAGGTTCTCACCTTACGTATCCCAGTCTTGCCAAAATAGCCTTAAAGGACCTAAAGTAATTTTTATTACATGAGGGTCTATCGCCCTTCCTTAGTCAATTGTAAACTTAACAGTACTTAAAACTACTGGATTCCTTTTTAAGAAAATCTTTTTAAAAAATTGAGATTTAACACCACTTTCATTACAGGTCAGATAATAATCTTCTGCAGTTCCCTTTCAGATCTAGATTCATTCAAACCCAACCCTGAACCGGGAAATGAAACCCAGCGGGGAGGTTCTGAACATGCACCGCACAACACCCACCTTCAGCCTAAACAACTGAACTTTCACATATCTTGTGCTAAAAAAGGAGCATATGATAGCAGTATCTGAAGGGATGTCACAACGAAACTCAGCGTGCACAGGCACGGTCCTCACAGCTGAAGGTTTCTGAAAGGAAAGAGGTACCAAGCACAGTACAAGTGAAGCCAGGTCCAAACCTCTGCAATGCAATCACACAGACAACTGGACTCATTTCACCCCCAAACTGGGTTTACAGTAAACATTTCATTCCTGTGTGATTTCACATGTGCTTATTCCTGCATTGGTCCAGAGAAAGGGTTTGTGTGCCTGAAAAGTTGTTCTTTTTTATTTTGTTTTCTTCTTCAGCTCCACGAGACAATGCAATAAAAGAGACTGCTCCTCCCTATGAACCCTGACTCCCTTAGTAGTGTACAGCGTTTTTTTAAAATTCAGGATGTTGAAGTCTTTATGATAAACACATATCTGCAGCCAAAGGGATTTTTAATCTCACTTGATTTACAAGCATTTCATTGCATTTGAGTATAACGTATTTCAATAGCATGGTGGAAATTGCAGCAGGGGCTAATTAGAGCAACTAAGTTAGTTAGATTTCTGTGCATTTGGAAAGCAGGCTGCATCCTTTTAATAGGATAATCAAAATGGATCACCCCGACTTACAGAGTTTCTCTGTAGAAACCAGGAGTACTTCTGCATGTGGTCTAAGATTATTTATTCCTGGGAGCGTGCAGCCCACCCTTAGGGTTAGATCCTGCAAGGTGCTGCGCACCTTCACTTCCCGCTGAAGTAGCGGGAGGTCTGGGGAGCTGGAAACCTGGTAGAACGGAGCCCTGAGGATGAAACCCTCTGCTTTCACTGCCATGTTACTAGTAGATGCTCAACTTGCCAGCAAGACCCACTGTTTGGGATTCTTAAGACTCGCAGTCATGGTCTTAAACTAAATTACAAACCGTTTGGCCTCAACCAAATTTTACTTGCTTCAATACCATCAGGCTGGTTTGAATTTTTCTCAACTTGCAGTCATAGCCTACAACTAATTTGAAACACATTGAGAAGGTCAACAAACCTGTCCCGGGCTCTCCCTCTTGTCGTTTCCCAAGGTAGGTTCTTTACTCTTAGACCTAGTCATCCTCGGTTCCTACTACAAAGGAAAGAAACTGCCATATTTACGGTACAACTCATCTGACCTGTTTTAGGATAAGATGGGATAAGATGAATCACATCCTACAAGTAGCATTTATTTCCTCTGCGGAGCACCAGTGAGTCTACACAATTAGCTCCGATGCAGACATGCCCAGCAGAGTTTACTAGTTCAAGTTCTGCCCTGGTCTCTAATACTGGGTTACCTCCAAGTGACAGAAGCCTCATCAACAGGGACGTCAGCTTTACGCTTTATCCCAGGCTCAGCCGGGAAACCCACCACGTGGGAGTGCACGGGTGTCGCAGCCACAGGCTACAAGACCCGCCACATCCGCTCCCTCCTGCAAACGTCTGCACAGCAAGAACGGAGGAGCAAACACAGAGAAAATTAGATGTCAGTACAGGCTGGTTATAAGTCGCAACCAACACCATTCTCTGTCAATGAGGGGTGATGAATGTGTCATACCCCACGTCAGAAGGACACTTCGAGCCGGTTAGGTCGGCTGGGGTTTTCATGTGTGTGCACCCCTGCTCAAGGGATTGACCAAACGCCATTCCTCCTGCCCTCTGCCACTGTCCACGCGGTTGCGCTGACCTTCGTAAGCCTCGGTGGACCTGATTCTGTTCTCATTTGTATTAAGTAAGTTACCTGATTTCCAACAGTTACTCGGTTTAGGACAAAGAAGGAAAGGGAAAATTATACCTGCTTTCTGCAGAAGTGCTTTTCCAGGGGTTCCCTACCTTATCATCGTAACTAGGAAATGTTCCACCTGGGCTAAAGCAAAACCTGGGGAGCATCTTTGATCCCCTTTGAAATTTCCACAGAAGGCTTTCATTTAATCTTCCAGGCTTCTTTGCCTTTCTCATGTAATAATAGCTGATATCATTTAGTGCAAAGCACAACAGCAGCCATTAAAAATGGTTATTAGTCTGGAACCGCTTTCTTAATAGGAAACACACATGCCACAGTCTGGGAGTTCAATGTTTTTTAACAGACTTCAAGGTAAATGCCACCGTGACCCTTATTTTTAAGGAGGGAGGGAGAGAGAGGGCTACGTTTCTTGGGCTGAGATTTTGCCCTTAGGCAGAGCCTTGGGCAAGAGGTGGAGCAGCCCCACCTCCCCTCCGCTCCTCCCCTCAGGGACCCTGCCTCTGAAACACTGCGCTGAGGATCCGCTCCTCTGCAGCGACTCATTTCTGCTGGAGGGAAGGAAGATGCATTAGCACTTCAGCATCCTTCCTCCCCAGCATCCAGCTGGTGCAGAGGAGCGGAGCCATGGCTCGGCATACCGACAGCCTTCTCCTCCCTCTGCTCACCCCCTCCCTGCTTTCTCCTTCCCACAGGCAGAAGGAGGCCTTTGCAGAAGTGGGGTGCCCTTCAAGGGAACCCTGAGAAACCTCAGCTAGGCAAGGAATTTGCACGTTCTTGAACAGTGGCATTAAGACCGATCGCAGTCTTGCCTTAATGCTCTCTGTGGCTGGCCAAATGCCCCTTCTAGAGCAAGAGAAACTAAAAATTCCTGCCTTGCGGAAGAGTAAAATAGCATACACCAGCCTTCAGCAGGCTGAAAGGTTTCAGTGTGATGTGGGACTACACATCTAACGTTTAAAACTAACAGCAGTATTTAAGATCTTTAAGAGTTTTCTTTCTTTACCTTCCCTTCTCCTCCCACACCTGAACCTGGTGTTTAAAAACAGAACCTGGCACCCCTTAAATGCAAATAGTAACAGCACCATACCCACTGCAGAATAAGGACACAGGGGAGCTGGGCGCTGCCTGACCTGATGGAGAGACTCTGAATCCACAGCATGTCCACAGTTTCCAGATCTTTACCTTACCTAATAAAAGATATCCCCCTTCCTTACAAGCCTGTTTCACTAACGGGGTATTTCATTTGCACTGGCAGAGGACGTCTAATGCCTATCTGATGTTTGCATTGGGGTTTGTTGTTGTTTTTGCTCCTTTCATCACCTTATAAAGGCCACGTGATGATTGCGTGATGTTGGGACTTTTGACAGATGTAACATATGTGCAACAATATTTATAATTTATTTAGCATGCTGGGTATAGCGGCTGGCAAGACCCTGCCATGCCTGACTTAAAGGCTGCTGGCATTTCCATTAGATAAAATCCCATCATGCAGGGGGTTAAGAATTCAGGCATTTCAAATCGCATCAGGCTGAATCATGATTCAAATCAGAAAAGCCAGTTTTTGGTTCACTAAGGGCTGACGAAGTGGGGATAGGGGGAGGGTCGGGAGGAGCAGGAATTGATGGCAGGTCACGAATATGTTCCTCTTTTTGAACGGATGACCAGGCCAACACAGTGTAGCTTATGTTTTTAAATAGTTGAGGAAGAGGGATGTTCTGCACAATTCAGATGTAGCTCTCAGATATACAGTATTTCATGGTGGGATTTTCAAAGGCACTCGTATCTCGGTCTAGCTGTCTTGCTGCTACAGACAATTTCGGTGGAAGCAGACATAAGCCAGTAGTCATCCGCTTTGAAAATCCCACTGCAAAGTGTCTGACAGTTGCATTTTAAGGACCACATGCCTGCCGGGCACAGAAAGCCTCCTGCTAAGTACTGAGGTCCTGCAGCTCTCAAGAACAGAGAGACGTGTCTGTGCTGACCTATGCTGACGGCAAGATGCAGCAAGACCGCAACAGCCGGAGCCCCAGGTCGAGCTCAGGAGCTCAGCGTCCAAATCCTCTGTGCTGTCTCAGTGTCTGTCAGGTGCGACAAACAAATGTACGAATGCTTCAGACCTGTATTCAGTGCTGGAAAGGTTAGCTCAGTGCAAACAACCGTCCTTGTGCCATCCTTATAAGCAAGATATAGCTTATGGGTTTAGCGATCATTTCAATTTTCTCTTTTTTTTTTTTTGTTCTCAAGGAAAAAGAAATTTAAAAAAAAAAACCAAAAGCACCCGAGGACTGCCAGTTTACCCTGAACCTGGCTTGCCTGAAGAGCAATAAGAAGAGTCCTTTAACTTCTGCCCAGTTGCAGCTCGCGCTGTTCTCATGGAGCAGCAACATACCACACATTTCATAATTAGGGCGAGAGTGAGAGATAAGGCCATCAGTCTGTGCACATGAAAGGAATGTGCTGGGTGTGGGGAGATGGTGCTGAAAGGAAGAAGAGTTTTATACGGGCTGGAAAAGGCTTGGGGTGAGCAGGGTTGTGGAAGGGGAGCTGTGCGTGTCAGTGGGAGAGTGCACGCGTGCTAGGAAAATGTGCAGTTTCTCTCCGAGTCTTGCCTTACAAGGATTAAAAAGAGGCTGGTAAAAATACTTAAGTTGAGATTCCTCCTCATTACGTATAAGCACACACATTTGTGAGGGAGGTTTGGCATTCAGGTAAAAGGAACAAGTGCTTTGCAGCGCTTCTCACCCCAGGAGGGACACAGCTAGGGAGAACCTCTGACGGTTGTTGTCGCTGAGGTCCTGCAAACCCGCTGCTTCAGGGAGAAGGGAAAGGGATGTCTTTTCCCTGTGACCATTTTGCAAAAATCCACCTCAGGGTAATATTTACAAAGGCCCAGTCTGCATTTTGGAGGGCTTTTGTGTGTGTTTGTTTTGAACAGCCTTGGTTTTGGCATCAGAGTCTAGGAAACCGCACATTTTTACAAGCTTCCAAAGCGAAAAGAGACCTTAGTGCTGAGCACAAAAGCACGCCACTGTGGCAGAGGTAGAAGACATCACTATTTGCCGAATAAAACCAGAGAAAAGTCAGGAAATATGAAATTGCAGCAAAATACAGAACCTGCAAATTCTGATATTTATTCTGGTCTCTGCTACCAACGAATTACGTGACCTTTGGCAAGTCACTTGATTTCTTTGTGCTGTTCTTGCCCCTCAGACCTTGGGTTTGTTTCCTCCGATTAAAACTCTGGGCTCTTAGCCCACAGCACTGGGCCTGCTGCACTTCTGACCTTTCTGGGGACTTACAGCTGCTTCTGAAAACACCAATAAATGCCCGTACTCAATATTTCACTTGCAGCCCATAACGCTCACTGACCAAATAGGAGACTGAGATACATCAGAATGCTGCAGCCTGTTATTAATCACGTTAAAATTCCTAGGTGTTGGTAAATACGTATTAACTATCAGCCTACAAACCTCCCCATGTGATTTTTTTTTGGTCTTGCTTTTAATATTAAAATTCAGGTCTTATAGAAATGATATTTTTTGCTGTGCTGCTTTGTGAGAAGGCTGGCCCAGAGCGTCAGGTGCGGGAGCGGCGAGTGGCTCCTTTGTCTCGGATAAAAGAAACTATCCTGATTTACACCACTGCAGCATCCAAGCCTTTGTTCGCAAGGACCTCACACAGATTTCTGTCAGTGATAAACTGGTAAGAAACGTCCTAAAAGTAGTCCGCTGTTCTGTTATTTTTAATACATATTTAAATGCTGTGTTTCTACCTGACAGCCGTTCTTCTGGGTGCTTTCTCCTCTGGGCAATGCAGTAGTGGAAGCAATACTTAAGCAGCAGGCTGACTACAAAGACGCTTGTACCAAAGCCTCGCATTTTACTAACAAAAGCAGCACATGAACCCCCCATATAAATGGTGTGGAGCATTTTCCTAAAATCAATCAGGCTCTATTATTCAGTTTAAGCCCAATCTCATTGTCTACTTCTTCCTCCGGAGGCCGATTTCTGCCAGGTAGAAAATTAAGTTTCCTTTACTTTTCTTCCCTACACAATTTTTCAGTGTTTCGGCACTGTTGTTCGGTGTGGGAAACCGACTTCCTGTCTCAATAAACAAGTGCACACAAGGCTTTTCTGGACACATAATGGGGTCTTTTTTTTTTTTTTTTTTTATTTTATACAAAAATCATTCCACACTTAACACATCAATGAAGCCACTTAAGCTCTACTGCATCTGAATTAAAGGGGGAATTGTGTGATCAAAGAGTGTGAAGGAACCACACATGGAGTTCTTCAGACACTTTACTTTTGTTACATTTGATACATAACAAACCCAATAAATATGCTTATCCCAGTAGCCCATTTCATTATCTCATATCCTTATGTTTAAGAGCATTTCCTTTAAGAGCTTTTCTTTTTCCTTTGTTTTACAGCATCATAGTTTTGAGGCAGTTTATTTTAAATTAAGATGCTAAAAAGACAGAGAAAAGCATATTTTGTTTCTGGGTATGCCCAAACAAGACCAAAAATCCCTCTACTCTCTGAGTTTTTCACTGTGCTTCAACTGCGCAGAATATCTCTCTCGCATGGCAGGATACAGATATGTGTGCAGTAACCTCAGGAAGGGGTTATTAGGGACGAGACTTGCACATGGCACAGGGAAGGAGAAGAATGTTTCCTAAAATTCTTTGCAATAACTCTCTGCATATTCAGCACTCTTCCCTACACTATAGATCAAATTGCTTAGAGAAAGAAAGATTTCATGTACCTTCCCTGATGCTTGTGGTTCTGGGAATAATTGCGGATTTGCAGCTAATAGTATTTCTCCAGAATTACTCAAAATAGTGAAGATTAGAGTCTGCCCTTTTTTCCCTGTCGTTCCACGTGGAAGTGACCAGTTTCTCCAGCCAACAAAGAAGCTGCGAGGTCTGATTTTTGGAAGTGCTTATCGTTCATAGCCAACAGTGAATGTCTGGCTGGTCAAAGGGTCTGCTTTCAGAAGAGCTCTGGCTGAGCCAAGGAGGGACCTTGCTCCGTCCCTACCATGAGCAGGAGCTTTTGGACGGCATGATGTACACCCAGGCGGAATAGATGGCCAAACCCACTGCTCCTGTGAGGAACACAAGGATTCCAACAGGGTTTCTGTTGGAAACTGTGCGTGCTCAGAACGATACATAATTTGGTCTACCGCAAATAACCACTGTAAAGCATCCACCAAACCTTCAAGATAACTTATTTGGAAGTAAATGACAGGTGCTTTTAGCAGAGTTGCTCATTAAAAGGTATTTTAAAATGTAATTTTTAAAATTGCCTTCGTATCTTTTGTTTTTCCTGTCTTCCCCACACTTTCCCCAAGGGGTCCTGGCAGAAACGCTTGAGACAAGATCTTATATCCATTGAAATACTGAGATCAGAACCTGCTTTGATAAACCTACCTTCTGCCACACAAGATTGGTTTCTTTCTTTTCTAAAACTGGATGAGAAATTATCCTACCTTAAAATCATAGATTGAATTGAATACATCTAAGTGCTTCTCACGGACCCGTGTGCAGCAAAGGCAGTGGGGAAAGAGCACCTGAACTACCAGAAAAAATGTATTTTCTGCTCTGTTTAATTCCCATCATTAAATATCATGCTTTTGTAATGAGCACAGTCTGGTTATAGCTCCCTTTGTTTCGCCGAGCCGTGTTTCTCTCTTGTCGCTTCCCAAATCAAAACAACTAAACAAAACAACCCCCTGCCAACAAGACAGGGTCTCAACTTCTAAGTAGGACACATCTTCATCTCTTCACTCCAGCTGAGCTCCCACCGAAGTCGGTAGGGACGCGGCTAAGTACGGATGAGATAAGACTTGCAATATTTGACCCCGTGTCCCTCAACGACAATCTGTAAACGCCTTTTACAGCTCAGAGACATCTAACTCTCTGGTAACAGAGTTTTCCTGCCACCATGTTCTTACCACAAGTCTAACAACGCTTTTACGGTGCCTGCCATGAAACACAGTTCCTGAAATCATGGAAACCTGTGACAAGATCAGTTTTCACTAAAAGGGGTCTAGAAAAAGGAAGATGCCGTTAACACTCATGGTTGAGGAGCAAGGTCTTGTAAAACGTAACCCCAAGAGAACCACTGATTTCAAAAGCTAGAAAGCAATGAGAGTAAGTCCCACGTATTACTTTCCTAATCTCATCGTTTTAAGACTCGTGATGTCAGGCACCTGACACTCGAGTCTTGAATGCTTCAGTTAGCAATACTACAGCAACACCTCATTGCTACGAAGTGTAAAAAGAAAGTGCTTGGCAAGGAAGAAAAGGAGGATCAAAACCAGCAGCCTGGCTGATACTAAAAAGTAATGGTAAAATATCAACAGAAATAGCCATGCTTGCCCTTTGTTTGTGGTGCGCGGGGAAACATTCATTTACAGTAGTGGTGTCCACACACACGTGAAATTTTCCGCTTTTTTTTTCCTTCCTCCATTGCTTTATTTCTATGCAAATCCATATTGGTCATTAAATCAAAATTTAAAAAGTATTTAGCAGCCAGCAGCTGGGTGGCAAAAGCCTGCTCTAACTCCTTTAAGCTCCTGCATCCCATTTATTGGTGGTGCGAAATATCTATCCTATGCACGCCCATGTTACCATGTCTAAAATGATCTCGTTGAAGCAAATAGGAAGACCAGAAGAACAATGGAGGCATTTTTATTCTCTCAGGTCTTTCCACAATTTAAATCCTCATCCAATTTTGGACTTTTGTCTCGTTTTTTATAAACAAGAGCTTTTTAAAGGCAACTATACTGGGTGTGGTAATCCAGCAGCATTAGTGGTTCTAATCACTTTTTGTTTTTGAGAAGATATGCTTTGGGGGAAACTAATAGAGAAATAATCAGATACCAGCTTTTAAAGCAGCCTGATTACAGGAATTTGAGGGAAAAGGTGGAAAGGCTGTAAAATCTGGCTGAAGTCCTTGCCAAAACACTTAAATGATAATGAAACAAAGCAGCATTTAGTTTTTTACAGATTAAATTGAGAAAAGAGACCACAAAGACCCTCTGATGCCTCAACAAACCGCTGCAGATCTTTAGTCTGGCGTACACTGCACCTAATGATTAAACCAATTCCTCACTCAGAAATTTTTAATCTTGATCTAAATTGTGAAGCAAATTTCAAAAAGAAAATAAGTGGATATTTGAATGGGGCCATTTGGTTTGTCCTCCTATAAGAAATAAAGTTTTTTCCAGTTGTGTTAATTCAATTAAGCTTAAAATCTGCCCTGGGAGGAATAAAAAAAAATTAGAAAACCTGTCTTATCCATATGTAAACTAAGGTATTTCTATGGATTTAACAAAACTAAAAAAAAAGGTACTGTCCACCACGTGGACAGAGATGATCTTTCATTGGTTTTGACGCAACACAGGAAGATTATTTAAAGATTTATTTCAGCCTTTAGAGCTGTTTCTGACAGTATAAAGGTATCTGCAGAGCTTCGGAACGTCACATTTGCCATCCACAGTTTACAATGGATCATTCAAGTCCGTAAGTCCAAAATCGTTAGTTATGAGCCATAGCCATTGCTTCTTATGCAGGAAGAAGTACTGCCATAATGAAGAATTACAGAAGAACCACCTTCCACTCGCGCTTTCTAACTTCAGACATTTCATGGGTAGTTTTAGGGAGGATCACTTGCCAAGGGAGTACGTTAGTCCTACAATCATCCCTGCAAGCAGAAAACAAATAACCCGGATTTCGTGCCTGGTGGCAATTCAGTGTCTGCTCGGCAGAAAGGGAATGCCAGCAGCTGCTTTACCCTCTTTTGCTCTGATATAGGAGCTGCCAGGAAAACCCTCCGCACTAACCTCAGCCACCATGACGGCACACGGAAAGTACAACTTCAAGCCAGAGAGGCCTAAGGAAAGTCAGATCCAGAGTTAACATATTGGTGTGAAGTGAGTAGTAAAGCAGCACAGTCCCTAGGGGCATAGACAATATCCCCTTCCACTAATGGAAAACTAGGTTCTGTACTAGATGTAAAGTCCTCATAGCTCTGTGGCATACCCGTCCCATGACAGCACCTGAAAATCAGACCTAAAATCCAGAGGTCATAGCGTCAGAGACTATAATGATAGCACATCAGTCGCACAACAGAGAGAAATACTGAAAACAGATAAAAAAATAATGTTTCTTGCTTGATGCAAATAATCCCACCAAGATTCTGGATTACCTAACAAACTACACCGCTCAGACGGTACCACTGGGCTATTTTCATAGCATTCAGCAGAAAAAAGCCACCGTAACCATACTGTCCTGCATGCCTGCCCCTTAACTCTCAAAGTACATCTTTCACAGAATCATAGGGTGCTTTGGGTTGGAAGGGCCCTTTACGGGCCACCTAGGCCAACCCCCCTGCAAGAGCAGGGACATCTTTGACTGATCAGGGTGCTCAGAGCCCGTCCAACCTGCCCTGGAATGCTTCCAGGGATGGGGCCTCCACTGCCTCTCTGGGCAACCTGCGCCAGTGCCTCACCACCCTCCGCGTAACAGATTTCTTTCTTCTTTCACTTGCTTGCACTCCATTTTAACTAATTAACAAAACAAACGAAAAGTGTTACGTTTCAGTACCTCCAGAATGGAAAAGATCACAGCTCTGACCTCTGAAATAGGACTTAGAAAAGCTGGCATCTGAGTCCCTCAGATCTAGACCTTACCCTTCGGTGGAACCACTGAAAACAGCGATTCTACGTGCAAAAATAGTACAGAAATGCATGCACTGTATATACATATGGAGTCAGGAGACAAATAGTATGAGCCTTCCTCTAGCTGTCCCGCAACCGCATCTCCCTTTCAGAAAAAAATTGGTCACTGCAAGGAAAGATTTGTAGCACAGGATATAACTCATCATGAGCAAAAGTGGGAATCTGAGCCATGACATTTTAATTTCAGACATATTCAAAGGTAGGAGAGTCACTCTGTTCTGGCTGAACTTTAGATAAGCACGCACTGTGCCATGGTTTTGGTCTACTCACAACATTCCTCAAATTTTCACTGCAGTAGGAGGAAAGAGAGAAAGAGAGAAAAAAAAAGAAAGGGGAAAAGAGAGAGAAATAGTTTGGTTTACAGGAGGTGTTTTATTGTGTCGATACCCAAAGGCTGGATTCAATAAAACCTCCATCTGGCTCTCACACAGAGCAACCTCCTCTAAGACCTCGCAGCAGCCCTCCTCACCTCCAGAGTCAATTTTTGGAGGGCTGTGAGCATTAGCATGGGCTTCCCTCCTGCCACGGCAGGACAGGGCTTGTTATTGAGTCGGACCCATGGAAAGCATCTCTCTGACTTACACTTACTTCGGAGATTAAGGGTGACTTCAAACCCAGAGGATGTGCCAAGCGTGCTTTAAAAACTTGGCTTCAGAGAATCGACTATTCCCCATGTGCCAGAGTACAAATAAAGCTAAAGCAGTTGCTGAAACACTGCGTGTAGAGTTTACTGAGCGAGGCTCCCCGGCTTCGCTTACGGAGGGGGCCAGGCAAGCTCTTTATGAGGGTCTCTTACGGCCTCACCGTCTACCAATGCCTCTCCATGCACCCAACTGAAACTTCAGCCAACAACCTTTTTTGTGGCTGAATCAGAACAGAGGGTTAAAAATGCTCAGAAATACATAAAGCTCTGTCCCGCTGCCCTTATTTTCTGATCTATCACCTACTCGGGTACCAGGACTATACGCACAAAATAAGAGCCTGGAAAGACAGCGAGATAAATGATGTACACATCAATAGACAGAAGCAATTAATTAGATAGATCTGATAGATGTTTAGTCCTTTCTCAAGTAAAACAAATACCAACTCCCAGGGACTTGGTTTTTTCCTTGTATTGTAAGACTTGATCGATAGATCTTGGTTAAAATACCTTTTTTTTCTTTTTTTTTTTTTTAAATCAAGCAGCATTTTAACTTTTGAGTAAGTTAATTCCTTCTTTGTTAATTCCCACATAGCCTTTTCTCCTCCTGAAAGTTCATTTTATAGCTGGCATTTTGGCTCCATTTTGTTTCACAGCGAAGACACACAGACAGACAATAACAGAAAAACCTATTCCTTTCTTAACAGATAACACTTGTGTCTTGTTACAGAATTTTCAGGCTGTAAATCAACTTGAAAAGCTAATTTAAGGATATTCACTTGCACTATTCAGGGCTGTATAAACATTCCAAATTCCAATTTTTCATAAAGACATATGCGAATATTTAAAAGGGATTTAAAGAGCCATTTTGCAGTTAAGAAGATCTAGACCTAGCATTTTATTTTTCTTCAACGAGATTATCATGTAATATTAATATACAGAAAAAATATTTCCAGTGCCTCTATGTATTTATGAGGTCCTAAGGGAGAGCAGAATTCCTTTAGCCGAGAGGAAGGCTGGAAGAAACTGCAAGAATAAGACCGACTGTTGAAACATCAAATACACGACAGAATTCGTTCATACACTGCAATTTCTGCGAAAGTGCTGTGGTGTTGGTTTTCACTGTATCTGCTAGTTTAATTGTTTCTGCCTGTTCATTTCTTTGTCCGCTGAAACCACTAGCCTAAGGGAGATTTAAAAATCAAAAGGTAGGACCGAGGTTGAACAGGAAATGAACACTGGTGTTGCGGCGTTATTAAAGTAAAAAGTAAAAAGTTCAGAAGTGGCTCTAGGAACTAGCGTATTAGTACAGGGTTTAAGTGCCATCTCCCTCTCTCCCTGCTCTTTTTGTTGTTGGGTTGCTGCTACAAATGAAGCCGAAACCCGCGTGGCGAAGCGCCCTGGGTTTGTGAATCTGAAACGGTAAGGATGTGTCCTCGGGAGCCTTTCCCAGCCCTCCCGCACCGAGGACCCCTCTAATGAACAGGGCTGCGTTTGATCTGGTGCCGTCGCAAGCGTCTATTTTCCCCGTGTATCCCTTACCCGTGTGGGAGTTTGTGTAGACAGAAAGCTCGATCAGAGAAAGAGAGCAACACGCGGATTTCTATTTTCGGTGGGGGAGCGTAAAGTGAACTTCCAAAGTTCAGAGCTCCTCAGCCCTGCAGGCTGGGTATAACGCCAATGACACACTTAATGAAAATAAACAGAGCTGGCATTAGAATCTATGCGAGGAATTTTTTTTTCCCCCCTTTTTTAAGTGCACTCTATCTTTCTCCTCCGCTATCTCTCTTTCCTTTTTCTCTGATCTCCGGGACAAAAGATTCAACAATCAGAGATTCAAACCCCAAGCAAGGAGGATCTGTACTTAAAATACCACATGGCCAATAAAACCTATTTTACAACATATCTCACCTTTAACAAGCAAATTGACCAATGTAAGCAAAAACTGACCCAAAACCCTTTTAGAAAAGAGCCCAAAAAACCCAACCCTCAATTACAGCTGTTTAAACAGCCATATAATTATCAGAAAAATACTCGGATTTTTAAAAAATCACAATACTGGGAGTTTCACCGCATAAAAGTGCTCACTAACCAAAAGGCATGAGGCCACAGATTTCAGGAATTAATTTGGGTTAATTCAAATGGCAAAGATGAGGTAGGCAAAATAACAAGCAATTACCTTTTCCTGCCTTTGAAGAACAATGAATTTGGGACTGGTCCAACTTCAGAAAGAGTGATTACAGATTTTATGCTCAGACAAACCTCTACCTTTTTAATACCTACGACATACATATGTGTACACGCACGCTATATATGTGCTTTTTATGTACATACACTTATCTGTATTCCATAACACTCTGCACTTGAAGGATTAATTAAAGATAAAATTCAATTATTTATTACATACCCTGCTAATTATTTTTGAAGCTCTATAAAGAGAGCAGGAAAGCTAACCAACACAAGACATAATTAAGCAGAAAGGCAGCATTTGTGTGGTCACTTGGTGAATTCAACGTGCAAAACGTTTATCATTTAACCATTTCCTTTATATTGTGCATCAGGGTGGAAGGGTTTGGAAGCGAGGCAGAATTACAAATTCGACTTAAATATATTTTTGAGGAGGAAATATCTATTTCTATGAGTATCGACAATCACTTTAGTGGATAATAAGCAATGTTAAATAAAACATGTCGCTAAATAGGCATTAAAGGCCTTTTACATACTTGGAAGAAAAGAAAACAGTTTTTTTTCTTTTTTTTTTTTCTTTCTTTCTTTTTTTTTTTATGCTGCAGACTGCAGGCATTTTGGTCTATCTCTGTCAAGTGCAATTCTTTCTTGATGAATGACAAGGTACGATAATAGGCTGCCGTTACCACGGCAACCAGACAGCAGAGCTGTGTGCCTTGAATTTTGTCATCTGAAAATGAAACCAGAAGCAAAAGAAAAGCTGAGAATCTAGCGACAGATTAACTCGTGGGGGGACTGGCGGGGGGAGAGAGTGCGGGAGGAGGAAGGAGAGCGCAAGGGGGGAGAGGGGGCTACATTACAAGCAATTAAAGTTACTGTAATATGTGGTATGTGTGTATCTGCATGTGTCTCTATTGCCATTTTAGATATCGTTTGTCAATAGGCTTTTATCCCTGTTTCCCCCACCACTCCCTTTGTTCCAGAAATACAGAGAAAGCTTTAAAAAGAGGCCTCTCCAGCGCATCCACCTTTACAATAGGTGTCTTTGCAGCGCTGCTCTCCACCCTGCTCCCCACCCAGTTCCTCCCAGTCCCGCTCAGCCCCGAAGAGGCTGGAGCTGAGAGCTGAGGGTGGGCAGCCAGTGCTCCTTTCTGCAGTTTATGCTGGGCAGCTGGCATGGAACCTTGCCACACATGAAGTTGTTCAACCCGTGACTGAATAAGACCCCCTCAAGCCGAGGATCCCGCAAGGATTCATCCAATGCCCTCACCTTGGCCTGGGAAAGTCTCTGCCATAGTCTCTGTGAAGTCCCCCTGGGTCAGACCCAGCCACACAGGGACCGGTTTTGGTTTATGCTGAGGTTCGCAGACACCAAGTTAGGGGGCATTCAGCAAAAGGGTGAAAGCAGAAAGATGGAAGAGGACCCAGTTGCCAAACTCCAACCTGCCATCGACTTTTAAAGACCAGGATGTCTTAGGCTTAGTTGGGCTTGGACCTTCTGGAAATGAGCTAAGGCTGTATCAGTCTATCTTCTCATTTGTACCCCCAACTTTGAATAAAATAGAATCAAAACACAAATGAGTCTTGGGTTTAGAAAAAATACCTAACCTGCAAAGCTCAGACTCCTGATGCACGGTATAACATAGCCACTGGCTTTCATAAACACACAATAATATTCATAGCTGAGACAAAAACTCTGCCTGCTCAAGCCGTATTAACTAAACCTGTGCCGTATTTCCTCAGCTACATAACCTGAAACCTCATAGTATTCGTGGTTCAGCGCCACCATCTTCCATACCCTTCACAGATTTTTACGGATGTCTTACTAACCTCTTGGTTTATCAGATAAAACCTCTCTCCTACCATTTTGTGGAAGAACTGTTGACAAAATAAGTCTTCTGTAATTCCTCTGCTGTCCCTCAGGCAAAACTCCCCGTGATACTTGCACAGTGTGGGTGAATCATTAGGCTCCCATACCCAAGAAGTAGGCATTTCTGCCAGCTTTAAAGATGAGGAAACCGACACAGAGAAGAGCTGCCTGAGTCAGACCCTTTAAAGTCAACGGGCCTCTTTCGTTGTACTTCAGCTGGTTTTGGACCGAGCTTTAACGGCCTCCCACGGCACTGTGAAATAGGACCTAGTGCTCCTGGCTCACAACTTCAGGCCTCGATAAGCCAAATTTCTTCCCAACAAGCTTTCTCTCAACATACTGATTTAAAATGTAGTTAATTCAATTAAATAAGAATGCAAAGCAATAAATGTTGCTTAACCAAAATTACTCCACCTTTGCACAGGAAAATTATACTCTAAGCATGTCAGTCGTAAAGATGACATGTTTTTGAAATAAAAATTCATAACCTATGCATGTCTTTACATGGGGAAACCAGTTACCTGATTTTTAAGGTATCTAAAGGAAGTGATCATCCCTAACATTTCTCCATAGACACCCAGTATAATGGATTATAGAAGAATGACTTAATTTTTTGGCATCTTGACTGTCTTTGAATATTTTCCATGGAAAAATGAAGTGATTTTTCTCAATATCATCACTTGCATGATTGACTTTTCTGCCATGACAAGTCCAGGACATTTCAGTTATCTTGATTTATTTTTGCTTGACTAGTATCCTGTGACTGTGTCTACATGGCACCGAGGAGAGGAACCCCTGCTAGCTCTGGCATCAGCAGCAGTCTAGTTGCATCAGCAGCTTCGTTCCACATGGACTAATTAGCTCCGGTTTTCAGGCGAGAATGTTGCATTAAGTACAGTTATGCTACGTTTTGGAGCCAAATTAATATCATCTACATGTTGCATGTAGCTTTAGCTGACATCCTGCACAGGTACCAGGAAGCCAGCAACTGCTTTTTCGGGCTGAAGGAGTGATCTGGCTACTTCCTTTGCCAGTCTCCATTCAAGCAAGTTGTGTAGCGCAATTACAAACTTGTCTTTATTGCAAGTTGCTTCCCAAACCCTTCATTTGAAAGCTGGCTTATTCCTTCTGCACATCTTTTCCATTCAGTTTTCAAGAGGTAACAGGAACCTCCATTAGCATTTGTCTGTTACCAACTGGATTTATAAAAAGTGAAGGTCTTACTCTTGATGATGTTATCTTGCAACTCCCTAATCGATTTTGTCCAATGCAAAAAGCAGTATTTAGATTTTAAATTTCCTGCTTTTTCCATCCTTTCTGCATTCTCCTGTTTCTGCATTGTGAGAAAGGAAGACAAGAATTTCTGCTTTATCTGACTCGCTAATTCCCCAAAATCAGGAGATTTGGAGAACACAGTAAAATACAGCACTTCTCCAGCTACTACATGTCAATTCTATTTCTCCCCTATCACATACCACGACGTAGCATAGGTGTCTTTTGCCACGTGGGAGATCCCACAGCTGAATGGCAGAACCATGAAAACCAAACTTTGGGAAATGCTCCTTTAAGCCGTGGGCATACCTTACACCTGCCTTGGCCAAATGGAAAAGCGATCCTCTTAAAAGAAAATAGCTACATGTTAGTCATATTGACTAATTCTAAATTGCTTTTCCTAGCTCTGCCTAAGCCCACAGCTGGGCAAGGCAGTATAGAGTATATACTCTATACTGACTATGACTATGTATTATTTTAAAGATGGGGATGGGATTGAGACCTCCTTAGTTTCAGAGCCATGTCTTAACCACTAGACCATCCTATCGCTGCTTTATAATCTTCCTTCTGTGCACCTCTGTGTTAACTCAAGCTGAAGCTGAATTATGGCTCTTCTTATCCCTGATAAGCCGAGAGCTGTGGAAGAGCAAGCTGGAGTTTACTCAGCCTCATGCATCCATCAGCAACGTGTCAGCTAGTTTCCAGTTGTGGAATCCTTATTAGCAGTGATGATGGAAGAGACACGTGGAAAAGGGCGGGGTTTTCAAAACCCTCCACTGAGCGCGGAGAGGTGACAGCTCAACAAATCACCTTTAGATTTGTGAACTCAGCAGATTGTTTCTGGAAGTTGTTGAGAGAAAATAAATATGGAAAACCACAACGTCATTTCTAAGAGTCACTTTTCAGAGCCTGACCACATTTTAAGTATCTGCTAAGTGATGTCCTTTCTCCTACCAAGCTTCTCGCCAAAACCAACGTTGTATCAATCTCCTGACAAAGACAAGTTTGACGTTGGGATTCCAGACACCAAAACAAATAATACCACCTACAGCCCTTGTGAGTCACAGGACTCATGTGATTTTTCAAAAAAAACCCCAACTAATTCTTAGTATAAGAGGCTCAAAAAAGGAAATAACTTAGTTAACAAGGCTTTCCCCTTTGTGAATGTTCTTGTGTTCAAAGGAGAGAGAATGATTTATAAATATCCTGAAATACCACAAAGAACACGTTTTTATATATTCAATGAATTTCGTATCTGGACCCAAAACCACCCTGCATGGTTTGGCCTCACGGACAACCTCTGGGAGAAGTATCTGCTTGTGGCAAGGTACATAGCTTCCCTTAATTTCCATGGAGTTGGACGGTCCTGCATTGCTATGCTGTGGATGTGAACCAGCTCCAGCCCTAGTTTATATATCCTAATATGTTAACATGGCTGCATGGCTTCCAGACCACAGTCAGCTTGGTTTGGCCAGCTCTGGACACAGGCAAGAGAAGCTTCGGTCTCTTTGCACCTGCCTGTGTAGATAAGTCCACCGCTGCTGTTTGCTGTTTGTGGAGAGCCGGCTCAAGTACATCCCTTGGCTAGGCAGGTCCTCAGCAAGCTTCTCCGAAATTCCTTCCTGAAAACTATCTCAGGGACCAATGCAGCATTTATAAAAGAAGACTGGGGAAAACGGTTCTTTTGGAGAGACAACGCTACGCTTACATACATGGCATCTGCATACTCTGGTTATGGGTACATTAAAATGTATTTAAATGCTGGCATTAAATGAGAGCCTTCCTAGTGCTTCTTACTCAGAGTGCAGTTGTCCAATAAATTATTTTGGAAATGGCTTTAGACTTTTGCAGTAATAGGTTTCTGGCAAGCAACAGGACTCTTAAAAGAACCACTTTATCATTATGAGAAGATCATAAATGAGAGTTAACTCATAGATATGGTCGTTTGCTAACCATCAGAGGTAATAACAGAATATGAGCCTCTTTTAAATGGACTGCCAAGGAGGAATCTAGGGGGAAAAAAACCTGTCACCAATCCACAGTAGACCAACAAATGCAGGCAAAATGTATTACACCCCGCAGTCCCCTCTCTGTCAGATTGTATTGGCACATTCTCTTTTTTTCTTTGAGAAGAATCACAGGCAGAGAGAACTGTCTTGTGGGCCTCATCTCCAGTGGACATGGAGAACAATGTACTCCCTTCTCTGCTTCTTTCTTTTATGCATTTGAAGGCAATTTTCAAGTTTCACTTTCAGCCTTCTCTTCTCTTGAATAAAAAACCCCAGTTCTCTCAGATTTTTTTTTTCCCCAAAAAAAGTCATTACTCATAAACCTCTAACCGCTCCTGCTGTTTTCCCTACAGAGTGATTGCTTCATATCGTTACTGAAGCACGGACCCCAGAGAAGATACTGTCCTGCAGCCAAGGCTCTGCTTGGTAGAGGGGCACATTTATTGCTCATACACAACATCCCAATAGGATGACATCGCTGACCCATGCTTAGATAGCTGGTACTACATAGGCATGTTAAGAATATAGTAAATGTTAGTCTTCACACGTGATAAGGTGGCCCTTCAAGAATAAAGCAATGTTCAGCAAAGTGGTGAGCAAAAATGAATCAGTTGTTCATGGAAACATGCTACTCTACAAAAAATAACTCGCGGATGCTACGGAGACGAGGACTATATTGATAGAGAATTGAGGGACTCAAGCTGTAGTGACAAAGGAGACCAAATATTTGGAGTATGACAAGAAACAGCCTAGTCAATTAACTTATCTGTTTTCATAACAGTTGGAGAGTCTCCTACATCTACATTGGCAAGTGGGTGGGGGGTTAAGATAGCTGTCACACTTTGATAAGTAGGCCACTCAGTTATGAAAGATTAAGGCCAGAGATGCGGATGCAGCTGAGTGTAAATGAGACTCCCAAGAGTGAAGATCAAAGTTTGTAGGAAAACCATAGTAAACCATGAAAACCAAACTTCCTAGCAGGAATTTACGCATGAAAGGGCAATGGTAACTTTCAGCTTCAAGGCCAGAGCCTGAAGACCTCACTGAAAGCTGTTGGAGGGCCTCTGTGCCAACCTTAGATAGCCCTCACTGAAAACAGGCAGGAAAAGAGGGGTTTCTTCATGTTCAGTAAAAAGAATCAACTTTGCAGGCTGGGGAATCGTGCTAACAAACTAAGACAAGATACAGCTTTGATACTTCTTGGCATTTTTCTCCTGTAAATATGAAGACCACAAGACTTTAAAAAAAGCCCAGAGGGTTCTTGTCTGTTTGTAGTCATGTAAACCGCTGCTCATCAGAGAGTCTTTCTGGCCAAAGAATTAAAGCCGTTTCCTTCCTGGCCCCATTTGTTAAAGATTTTGTCTCTGCTGCTTCACTACATTACAACTGGCTGGGACTTCGCAGGATGTAAGAGGTATTGGAAATCTCTTCCACGACAAGGTGATATTTATGCACTCTCATCTGGTGTAGGAGAACAAGGTGCACCGGCCTAAGTTTCATATTCTCTTTATTGCAGTAACTCTGCCCGCTCACTACCCGACTGTTAGAGCCTACAGCTGCCTGATGAAATCCTGGCAGTTTTTTCACTGCTGTCAATTGATAGCCATGCTATTGCCTTAGCCATTTCCCTCACTCTGTGAATGACTTAATGTGAAATTTGGGGTAAGTAATTTAATTCTTCTGTGCCTGTAAAATGGGGGGTTTAATAATTACTGTATTTACCCTACAAACTGTAACACGGCCATTAGATCCATCCTATCGGAACATCTGATAATCTATTGCTCATTACCACATTGTAACCATTAAGTTTGTGGAAATACGGTATGTAAGTAGTAGGAATGAGGTCTGTGCTGATGTTCTGGTCAGAGGGAACAATAAAGAGAACACTGAAGAGATGGTTTGGCAATGGTGCTTCTCACTTTTCATATCCCAGCCTCCTTTAATTAACTTTTATAGCGCATGCAAAGAAAGAAGAGTGGAACATAAGCTCTGCTCATGGATGCTCATGTGCTCTGGTTGCAGCAGAGCTTCTCTCACAGGCTCTTTCCAGCAGCTGCTGCTCATTGCAGCTTTCGGCGGAGGAGGAATAGGGGAGGTATCTCCCACTAGAAATGCCAGCACAATTGCATGCTCTATCACTTCTTAATCTGGCTTTAAAAGTCCTGTTTAAAAAAAGACAGTTTAAAGTGCAGTGGAGCATTTTGAGCAGGCTAGGGGAAGGCATGGCTGCAGCCTGCATCAGTGCCTGCAGGGCTGGTCAGCTGGAGGTAAGGATGACAAATTCTGCCCTCTGTTGTAGTTGCAGTACAGTGACTTCTTCTGTCCCTGTGGACACTTCGTGGTGGGGGCACTTCAAGTGCCTCATCAGTGACCCTGCACTGTGAGAGTGAGCTGCACACACCAGGCTAATACTGTCCAGCACCTTCCCTTTCACAGCTGGGGTCAGAGTTTATAATGGGAGACGTATCCCTTGCTGGTTTATTTTCCCCCCTTTCCCACATTTTTCTCCTCTGGTTTCCCATTTCGTTCTCATCTTTCTTATCAAGTCAATACCTCTTTTTGATCTCCTATTATGTCTCTCTTACTTTGGGGAAAATGAGTCAGATGTGGTATTCTTCCCTTCTTACGCATCAGCTCTATCCACTGCAAGTGCATACCAACCTCACCCCCACGAGGGGTTTCAGTTCTGTCATCGTAACTCTGCAGCAATAAATTTAGCAGAACTAGACAGGGGCTTACGTGCCACTGCAATTGAGAGCAGGACACGTAGCTAGGCCTGAACTAGCTAACCTTGGCAACATCTCAGCCAAAACAGGTAGCGTGCACTTCACCATGATCTAGCTCAGTAAGGGCTCTGCGTACTTACTCAGGTAACTAGGTCAGTCTAACTTCCGTGCCGTTGCATTTCCACCCCACCGTTACCTGTTAGCAGTGGCATTAGTTCTGGTGGCCCGAGCCATAATCTCATCACACCTTCACCTCTGGCAGCAGACCCAAACTCTGTGATGAATTTCCAGCACACTGGGCATCCACAGACATCACCACAGGTGGCACGAGTTTGTTCCCGTCAGTTTTATTCAGTGCTCTCCCTCCTCCTCCCGCTCCTGCAGAAAGCAATCCTTAACTGGTGCACAAAAAGATTTCATCAGCAACTTCCAGGAGAGCTAGAATGATTTACATCAGCTGGGGACTGAACCAGATTATGTTTAGCTTTAGTCCCCTGTTTCAGAAACAGCGTTATGAATAATCCTTTTATGTTCATACATCTTGTATAAATATCTGAAACGTATAAAACCAAGGAGAGGAGGGAATTCATTAAGGTGGTCCAGGGGAATATTACCCAGAAATAAGGGATTGCTTAGGAGAGTTAAAATGATTTTATCCCAATACTTTTACTTAAGAAAGGGGGCGGGGGGAAACCAAATATAAGGAAAATTTTCCTTGTAGACAATGGTAGGTATATTCTGTGGAAGCATCTTCCTGAGGAACTCATGGGAGCACTAGTATATTAGTCCAGCTGTCCTAAAAAAATGCATTATACTGATTCTTCTGTATTTTACTGTAAAATTCCCAAAAGGCCAGGTCCAATGTCTGGAATCAATAGTAATCTTTCAGTAGAGTTCAATGGACTTTAGGGCAGGCCCTATGTGCTCATTATTTAAAGTAAATAAAGGGGACAAACAGTGAGTCAAAATGTGACATTGGCAGTGATTTCAAGAAAATCCCCCTAATTTTTAAGAGACCTCTTTAAACCAACTTTTAAAGACAAAACAGTGCATGCATTGAATTTTCAGTTCAATTACATCATGTCACACTGATTTCATCTGGTTACCGCATGTTATTGGTGGGAATGTAACTTGATGCAGCTCAATACAGCTTGTGGCATACTGTGATTTATTACAATTTAAATGATAAAGCACCCAAGAATGTTCAGGCAATTGGATTACTCCATTGACTGAATGTTCAGACATCTATTTTTAGCAAAGAGATGCCAGTTTGTGCAATATTAGATGGGCTGATCCATTGTTACTGAAGGGGCAGGGGAATTTCCCTTATCACACAATACTGCATAGTGTTACTTCTGCATTTTATTCTTTTTAAGTGGTTTGTGTAGACCTGGATGTGACAGGATTTTATTCATCAAGGGTGGGACCAAGTTCTCAACACACTTTGCCGGGTCTCCTTCTGAAAGAAAGAAAGACCGACTGGCAGGATAAATCAAGTCCAAGTCCAAATGTTGCCTGCACTGTAAGGAGACTCAAGACATGGGTTCTGGTTTTCCTACATTGTGTAGGGGTGGGTCAGTAATGATCATTGCTGAGGAGCAGGACTAGAACTTGCCTAGAACACACGCAGGTCTATGGATGCCAAGTTCTTGGTTCGCACCATCCCGTACTCTCATAAATTATCAGCTAGATTCTCAAAGCTGGAAACTGTTTGGACCCACAAACTCTAGACAGACAGACAGGAAGTGGAAAAACTATGTTCCTTTCTTTTGTTTTACAAATATTTTAAAACAGGCTATATGCCAAAACAAAAATAACCATGAAACTGGAATAATTCATGAATAACATGGCACAACAATAAAAGGTTGGGCATTACTGCAGTGGATTTTTTAATTCAGCCAAGAAGAGAAAGTGCTAAAATCAACACAAAGGGATCCCATTAGATCATTAGTAGATGAAAGGCTGGTTCCAATCACTTTGGTTTACTCAGCTGGATCTCTTTAGGAACACTGAATGGTGAGGTGGGGCCTAATTCTCCATTTTTTGTGTTCCTGAGCATGGGACAGGGGCTGTGGGTGTGTGAAGGTAGGAAAGGAATTTGATGTGTGTGTTTGGAGAGATAGTAATAACTATTATGGCCCTCATATATCCAATTAGTCCATCTCTTTGATACACCAATCAGAGAAAGTGTTGTGATGGCTCCAAAAATTTGTTCCTGTCTTGACAACAAACTCCTCATTTTACATGAAAGCATCAGCAACTTCTGGGAAATAGATTATATCTAGTTCCAAACTTCCTCTTGATATGGATAAAAAATGTCTAGGAGAATGGGCTTGACTAATCTCAGCAGGAACAAGACTTCCTGCTGATGAGCTCTTGGTTCAGTGTTTTAACATCTGATCTTACTGTCTCTGGGTCAAAATTATTCCTGGTGCAATTCTGACAATAACATTAGAGTCAGCTCAAGAAAGAATTTGTCCCATTGCATGTGTGGTTTTTGCATCAACCAAAGTCCAGCTCTTAGGAAAGAGACAAGACTCCGAAGGTAGCAAATATAGAAAAAAAGCCAAAACTCAGAAATAAACTCATAAAAAGAAAAAAAAAAGAGCAGGTTTAAGTGCTCATTCTTTTAAACATCTCTACTTTTACTGCATCTCCTCTAGCAGTAAAAATGAATGGTTTTATAGAAGGAACATAGATGCACCAACAGTGCTGAAGATTTCAAGAACTTACTGCCTAGAGATAGTCAGGGGGAAAGTCAGTCACTAGACAGCCTATTACCTTTGTCTTCTGTTTCAGAAGCAAGCAGGGGAAAGCTGAAGTCCATATGAAAAGATATTCTGGCCCAGGTGATGTAAAAAGTAGGGGTAGGCTGCTACCAAAATCAAAAGCTATGTTCCCTAGTGGAACACCCCTCCCGCTTAATCCCCCAGTCGCAGCTTCCAAACCCTCTCTGGGCTAGGCTATTTTGGACCACATGGTAAGATTTACATTAATGTAACTCTGCAGTCACTCCATTGACTGCACTACAGTAGAGCTGGAGCTAATGAAGTGCAAGGGATCCTAGCATCTGATCTAAGTTAATGCTTCACATGGCAAAAACCACACTTCATTTTTCAGCTACAACTTAGCTAGGGTATTCCCTGATCCTGCATACTTCTCCCAGATTTACCTCATTGTTGTTATATTTATCCAAAAAGAGGTCTGGCTATCCATCTACCCTGTAAGGCAAAATTTAATGATAGAAGAGAATGTGTGCAGAGTCAGTGAGGGTTTTATCATGATCTATTTTACAAAAAAAAAAAAAAAAAAAAAAGCAGGACTTCCCATGTATGCAGATAGCAGCTTTTTAGTCTTGAGGTCAAAACAAACTTAGCATCTGAAGAAGTTAAGGTCTTGATTTAGCAAAGATTTGTACGTGCACCTTTTCCATGTGACTTGTCTTATTGAGGCTGATGTGAGTGAACGCAGGAACTTTTTTTTTTGCAAAATCATAACCTCAGAGAATACCTATATAATGGGAGCTAACTGGCATTGCAACTCTATCTGAACCTGGCACTCAGTTCAGTTCACAGGGCCTCACAAGCTTAAACCCAGGCTTGAGTTCAGACGCTGAAGGTGGTGTAGATGGAGCCTGCAGAGGCAGTCTCAGAGGCTGCGGGTCCCCATCCTGTGCCCAAACTTCTTAGCGTGGAGAGGAAATTTCTTTGTCCCAAGACACAAGCTAAAGGGCAAGCAAATGGTGCAGATGATTAGGGAGTTTGTGTTGAAATTAGCCTAACATGACCCAATAAATGTAAGAAAGTAGCTTCCCTGACTAGGATGTAAAATCCTTACAGGTGTAAAAGCTATTCAAGCTGCCAAATGTAGCGCACTCCGCTCTGAACACCCAAAACGGCTTTATGGAGAGCGAGAATGCTGGGTAGGAGTCAACAAGGTACAGTGCACTGCACTAAAAGCTACTGAAGGCACAGCTTTAGCCTACCTGTATTCAAGGTGTCTTCATAGGCACAGATGGAAAAGGCTGTAAAGGAAACTTTTAAATCTAAGGGTGCATTAGACAAGTGATTGCAGGCACTGTGATTTATAGCTGTAGTAATGGACTGGATCTCAGAAAACTGAAATCCAATTATCAGCTCTGCCATCTCAGGCAAAATGCTTAAGGCAAACTTTCTATTCAGTGCTTTTAGGCTAGGTTGATTTTCAGAGGTGCTAAGCACCTCCCCACTTCCCCAAAAGCTCTGTGTAGAATAACAGATCCCCAGCCTTCTGAAAAGCAAACCCTCTGTATTGAAAGCCAGTCTCCCCTCCCCTGTCCCAGAAAAAAAAAAAATAATCAGATTATATTTGATTCTGCTGTGCTTGATATATTTTTTGGATAGTGGGGTTGGCAATGAATAGTCTTACTCCATGTTATCAGGAAAATGGAAGAGTAGAAAGGAGGACACAGAGGTTAAAAATCCTGAAAATAAGGGACTTGATTCTCTGCCTGTGGTTTCCCCTCATGTGAATAAGGAATAGGAACATTTCCATACCCACCTCACAAAAGGACTTGTGAGAGTTAATTCAGCTCTCTGCAGAAAGTGCCTTGAGATCCACAGATGGAACTTGCTGTAGAAGTGATGCATTACTAAATAATGAGGTACGATCGTATGTGAACAAAACACACTCGTATATGGCTCCATATGTTTTATAACATTAAGCCCTGTGTTGTTTTCCAACAGACACATACTACGTTCCAACCTGGAGAGGATCAAACACATCCCAGAATATTTTGTCTTTTTATTTCTGAGGTGAGGAGACAGTTCCAACAACATTGTTGTCTCTTTTTGGGTATTGAAACCAAAATAGGATTTTTTTTTTTTCTTTAAAAGAGGGGGGAAAAAAAGAAGGAAAGGTTTCACACAGCATGTGCCAAAGGAACATAACTTCTCCTGGACATCTGTCCCTGAACAACAGAGGAGACCTTGGGTTTTATATCTCAACTGAAAAGATAAATGTGGAAACACACCTCCCCCACTGCAGTTTCATGTATGGACTTGGACAGATCCCTCAGGAGAAATATTAATTTAAGCTTTGGTTCTGCCACTGGAGTCTCCTTTTGCCTAGCTCCAGCTCCCAACTACACATGCTCTAATATAGAGTCCTCCATGCAAGCACAATAGATAGAGGCTTGTGCTTTTGGGGGCTGGAATTTGGGGAAAGTTCTTCCTAAAATAGGGAGTGAGGAACAAAACTGGAGCAACTTTATTTGCCTTCGCAATGCCAGTTTGTATGCCATGACTGTAAGAAAAAGAAGCATTTGGCTGCCTGAGGAATATGGGGACTTTAGGTTCTTATTGAATACTTTTGGCAATTGTACCAAAATGTCATGTTTTTACTGGGTTTTGATGGCTATTTTTAATTCTTCTATTCATATATTCCAAAAGGAACCGAATGCTGACATAAAGACAGCAAACAGAATAGCACTAATTCAAAACCAGGGCTTCCCTCCTCCTTCAATTATGTTTCAGCATCTTTCAAAATCCACATTATACCCCAAAACTACCCATGGGATATTAGGTCACATGAAAAAGATCAAAGGGGGATGAAGGAGAACAGGAATTATGCCAAAGCTGCACTGTTATTTCTGAATTACATATGAAACGTAGGAGAGAGAAGCACAGATTTCAGGAGTTTTTAGTGTATTTTGGCCCTCAACAGTAAGATGCAACACATCTTTTAAATCACCTTACCCTGCCAGATATTCGTGAAGTGAAAACACAACTAAACAAAAGATTTGAAGGCAAATTTTGATCAATCTGTGTGTGAGGTGCTCCGTGAGCCCACCAACCCTCTTCCCAAGATGGTATTCTCCCCCGTCCCAGCCCCAGGAAGAACCCAGCCCCAACCACTCCTCTCCTCGAGGGGAACTAAGTGCTCTAAAAGCAAGGGGATACCCTGGGGGAAAGGGGAGAAAGGGGTGATCAAATGAGACAAACACACTTTAAGTAACTGATTTACAGATCCACCATTTACTGGATTCCTTGTGAAAAACCAAGTATATTCTTTGCAAGTTCAAACATGATACAAGCACTCGTGCACAGAAAAATCAAAGTCCACCGATTATTTTTTGATCCTTTCCACTTTTTGTCCTTTCCGGAGAAGCTGGAATCCAGGTGAGTCTCAGACTTTATCCAGAAATGAGTTCATACACTGAGAGAGGACTCTTCCCAATCCTCAGCTCCCGAACGTCTGATGCTTCACAGCATTTCTTGCATAATTCATCTTAAAAGTGGAGTTAGCGGAAGGGCAGTCAAGTGAGAAGTATATAATGGCCTGTGATCATCAGCCACAGCTTCCAGGGAACAGAAGCCATCCGTTCAGCTTCCTGTGGTGGCCAGAGGGAGCTGTTGGGAGACTTCTCTCAGGAGCTGACTTAGCTTATCCTCCTCTTTGCCATATAGGACACCAAAGGGCACCCCTCCTGTCCCGTCTTCCAAAGGTATACAGCAGCAAATAGCACCAAGTTTCGGTCAGCGTGTTGGCTGTTTGACATGAGTAGCCACGGTCTGACAGTCAGCAGCAAGAAATAAATTCTGCCAGAGCTAATCTACTCCTTGTTTCTCAGAAGCCCAAGCCATCCTTCAACAGTTGCTGCTGGACACTACCCCTTACGTAAAGGATAGCGTGAGAAGCACATATTGCACAGCAAAGGCAATGTTCATCCTTTTATGCCCCCCCTCCCCGCTCCTTAAAGAACATATAATTTATATCCAGTGTACCATCAGCCCACTGTTAAAGACACTGCTGTAGGTGGAGCTCTGTGAGCACGACAGTCGATCACAGATACAAGGGCCAGCAAATAAATGATTCTACAAGTGTCAGACATTTCAGTCTAGGAGATTAGAGATTCATTGACTACAGTGTGGGAAGAGCTGTTAAATAAAAACAATTGCAGTAGTCTCAGCCTTCCACAGTTACTTTGACTACCATGTAAATCAGAGACTCATCTTTCATCTTGAAAAATATCTTTTTTTCAATTGGTTGTAATGCCCTCATATATCACATACAGTTGCCAGAGCATTGGGTGAATGACACAAAAACAAGAGAAAAAATGCATGCCTTGCTCACAGAAGTAACATATTCTTTCATAATTACATCTGGGGGTACACGAGAGGGTTCCCCTGGCATATCAGTAACCTTATTCACAACCTGGAAAGTTCCACAGAGGAAGAAGGTATGCTATTAAGTACAGCAGCCCTGTAAACCAGGAGACATGAATTATTGCTTTGCTAATGATGTACTGTGCTTCCCTGGACAAAACACTTCTTGGTGCCTTTTCCCCTCATATTCCCTCCATCTACTTTGTATAAATCAGTCTCCATCCCTTTTGAGCAGGGAAAAGTCTCTTTCCCTCTACTAGGGACACTGCTATATTGGGCACTGGGCAATTTCAGGGTGAGCCTACAAGTTCTACCTTACATGCATAACAAATAATTACAAACCATAGCATCTTACCCCACAGCATTACTTGTCTGGGTAGTCCATGGAGTCAATATGCACCATAACTGTAACACAGGAGTAAAGTTCAGTTTGGGCCCAGAGTAAAAGCAAGAACATCAGCTGTATCTAAAAGGCTGATGCACATCCCCTTCCCTTACTTAAAGGCTGAGCTGCATGCTGACATTTTACTTAAAACAGGAGATGTTTAACTGACTGGCAAAGTCAAATTTTCAGACATTCCTTTGTTTGGCAGAGGAAAAAGTAACCTTGAGTATATCAAATATAGAGGCAGCAAATTACAGTTTGTAAATGCATCACATGAACTTGTAGATACATTTAGATCAAAGGAGTACAAGGAGATATTCTGAATAATACCATGAGATATTCTGAGTAATATTTCATGCACCTAATTACTGAGAACATGCCTAACAGAGTTTTCCAGTAGCGGTATCAATGCCCTGCAGGTACTTGTCCATGCAGCCTGTTCCCCTGTATAGGATCTGTAGATTGCCAACCTGGGTTGCGTTCACGACCTACAGTCACTGGTTCCAGCTAAAAAACTCACGCGTCTAGAGGAAAAAGTGTTTGCGTGGCGTGATAGTTGTAGTCGTCCCACTGAAGACCTAAAGCAACTCCACTGATGAGAATGGAGCTCTTCCCAGTTTGTACCACTGGCAAATGAGACAATGCTTTGGCCTTGAAATTAGAGCCCACATTAAACCAGAGGTCCCAGACCTCTCCTAGCCTCTGCCACGCATTTCTCAATGTCGAGAAAAGCTGAGAACAGGCAATCGAGGTCCCCAATTAACTCTATAAAAAGATCTCGGACTCCAGCATTCATTCACCACCGCCAAATCAAAATGAGTCAGCCCCATCACAATCAACCCAAGAATGGCTCCTAGCTGATAATTTAATCTTTTTAATGGATCCCTTATAATAGATCTGGCTTTTCTGAAGCTATGATCTTTTTCTCTGTTATTGACTCATATTGAAAATTCCAGCTGTACATATTCACTTCCTCTAAATACCTAATCACCTTACGCAGAAAACATTATCTTGAGAAACAGCCCAATTAACTCTGCAACTATTTGCAACATTTTGTGTTACCGTATCAGGTGGTGAAGCAGTAGCAACACTGGAAAATACAGGATCTTTGGGAAATGTAGCATATTATTAGATTTGATGAGATCCATTTTCTTGATGGCTTCTGAAAGATCTTTGTGCTAATTAGCTAAGAATACCACTGAATTATTTAATTATCTCTACTTTTCTGCAATAAAATATGTTGTCATATCACACACTCTATCTTGCTGTTGCTGTTCATACTTAATGATGCCTTTATAGTTAGCGATTTCCTTTGTTCTCCCTCTGTAAGTGGTTTTTGGTGGTGCTGGAGAAGGGAGGGGGAGCAGAGAGGGATGGCAAAGGAAAAATATCAGTTTTAAAATAAATTTTTATGTGTGGGAAAATCTTTACACGTGTTTGTCTCTAGCTCCAGTTCCCTATGCAATACACGAAACGTGTTTCAGTGCTACAGCAGACCCACAAGCTTATTGCTAACGCAACAAGGAATGCTTTCCCGAGGAAAAGGAAAGAAACTAGTTCTTCAAAAAATTTTAAGTCAGCAAGGACTGTTTTTAACAAGGAAGAGGTAAATTATGATAATTACTCTGACTGGTAGGGTCCTTAAGCATTACTAATTAGCATTTATTGCCTGGATTATTGAAACAATGTGTGTGTTCCCAAGAGTGAAGAAGAACTGGGATGCTCTTTCCTTCTGAGCCCTGGGAAAAAGGCAGGGCAGCAAGAATGCGGCACAGTTGGCAGAGAGGCTCTTCTTCCAAGCAACGCGAGCACCGGCCTTGTGCAGAGCTGCACAGTGGCACTGGGAAACTTGTACCTTTTGTAAGCCCACGTTTTGAACTTCGTAACTGTACGTCTGCATTCCGCCTTCCTCGCAGAAAAATGAACAAAACGAGGGCAGCGCAAAAGGAAAGTGGCCATTAAAATAGTCAGAATCATTTGACAATTGTTACAGATGCAGACTAACAGTTACCTTACACTCTCGGCAGTACAGTGTGTTCTATTATTATTGGGGTTGTGCACAAACATACCATGAATAAACATTTCGTCACTTCAAAGTATTGAAGTATGGCCAAAGACTTCATCACAGAGAAATTAAAGAGTTAACAAATTCAACAAAAAAGAGGCCATTTTTTTTGTGCCCTTTTTTTATTATGCCATTTTCAACTAGCATTTTGACTGGGTTGATATGACTTTGTCTGTGAAGAGGCTGCAATCAGATTTCAACGTAAGCTGCATTTTAATATATTTATAATTTATCATGTGAATGAAGTCTTGAATTAGAAATCGATTAGAAATTAATCAATCATCTAATCAGCACTAGCCACTACATAGTATCTCAACTATAATTTGCTATCTGGCCCAATAAATCCTTAAGCACTTTGGAAATGATTCAGGAAAGAAGGACAGTAAAAGTATTCTCCATTTTTTGAGCTGCAGTACTATGTGACTTTAGGTACTGTTAAAACCCTTGAAATAAAAGAGCAACAATGGAAAGCTGCAGAATGCCTTAGACCTTTTTTACCTTTTACTGCCACTAAACCCCATGCCTTTCAACTTGGGAAAGCAACTTCCAACTAAGCTGCAACGAGGTCAAAGTCACAGAGCTAAATGCTACAGCTGCTGCTCAGGCAAAACTCCCAAATGCCAGAGTTTTGCAAAATTTGTGTTATTTTTCTAAAAAGCAATATTCAAAAAAATATGCCTCGCTCTGTTTATCTTTCCCCTTTTTAATTATTTGCATCACACATTGCACCGCATACTTGGGAATGTGTTATATTAAACGCCACGATAGCATATTAGACATACTTTTAATTGAAACTAGTCCCAAGTCTGGTATTTTTTTTTAGTGCTGAATAAGATCTTCAATCCTTACTAAGCCTGACTTACTTATTCTATCTGTTAATTAAATTAATGCCCAACATTTATTTTCTCTGCCATTTTCCTCTTAGGATAAAAAATTGCTTTTTGTCCACAGCTTCCTTTTATTCCAGTGAAAATGTACAACTAGAGACTGATGAAATTCTCGTTGAAGGAACTCTGTTAGGCTAAGACAAGAAAGCCTTATATGTATAAAGCAAAAATAAAACCAGAACGCAATATCCCTTCTTTTGTCTGCAGAAGGTAAAAATGTGGCAGGAGAAGTTCTGGGCTGATTTTCGTCTGCTTACAAAGACGTTATTCCGACTGGCTATTTCTAATGTAATTAAGCTTCAATAAGGCTGACATTTCTTCAGCTCACACGCGCAAATCTGGCTGAGAAACCCCGCTGAACCTGCATGCCCCGTGCACCGAGTTAGGGACTTGGTGCTGGTAGGCTGGGGGGGGAGAAAATGCGCTCTATTTCAGTTGCTATTCCCCCTTTTTCTTCTTGCAAGAACCTCGCCTTTTCCGCTAGGAAAGGAGCGGGGGGAGTCCCGCTTTTGGTCTTCCTCCTTATTTTAATCCCTGCCAATTGTCCTTGGCTATTTTATTTTCTTTTACTCGCTCGCCGCGCTGCGTACCGGTAAGGCGCTGACTGGTTCCAGCCGCACTATCCCTTTAAAACGACAGCCCCTCTAATTGATGTGTCTGGGCGAGTCTAGACTGGTAGTGATTGAACCAGCTCCCAATTATGTTCTCCGCTGCGCCGGAGCTGAGCGCTGCGCGCCCGGCGGGGCGGGGGGAGCGGGCCCTGCCCCCGCAGCCGCAGGCCCGGCCGCGCCGGCCCCCCCGGCCATTGTTTTGCCGCAGCCCCGCGTAACTCCCGCCCCCCCCCCGCGGCGCCCCCCCCCCGCCCCCCCCGCGCACCGCTCCGCACCGCGGAGACAATGGCGGTTCCGCCGCCCGCGGGCAGGGCGGGGGAGCCGGCCGGGGGAGCCCCGAGGCGGCCGGGGGCTGCGGGCAGCCCGCCGCCCGCCTCCGGGAAGGGCGCAGCGCGGTGCCGGCCGGCGGGGATGCGGGGGAGACGGCAGAGGGAAAGGTACGGGGGGCGCGCAGCGAGCCCCCGGCAGACAAAAGCGCTCGCCCCTGCCCTCCTCGGGGGGAGAGGGCGATTAAAAGCAGCTTCAGAAGGAAGCAGCTCCTTTCCGCCGGTCTCCGAGGTGGAGGTAACGGCTGGACAAAGGTGGTGGGGTCCGAGCGTATCGCACCGGGGCTTAGAACGCCGAACAGGTCGTGGAAAATAAATTTCAACTCGGAACCAGGCTCTCCCTTTGAAATCAGAGGGCGTTTGGAATAATACACAAATTCAGAAGTGAAAGGCGTTGTTGGCATTTTTTTCGTGGAGGTAAAATAGTCAATGAAATTACAGTGTCAATAAAAAGAAGCTAACCCCCCCCCCCAAAAAAAAAAAAAAAAATCAAACAAGCAACCTTTTCCAGTTCAATAACTATTAAACAACGGGAACCATCAAACATATCCTACGCTATGAAATACCAAAATGTTACACCATCAATTAATTTTGGGTGCATTGTGTTTTAAGTTAAAGCATTTGCATTCAAATATCAAACAGTAATTCGGTGCCATAACAAGGTACAGTAACTTCATTGTAAATTGCCTTGCAGAACAGAGATAAGAAATACAGTTCCAACCATAATTAATTTTACAGCAATATAAAAATCTAATAAAGAAAAACAGCAGCAGGAAACATTTTTAACATTTCTGATTCGTCATTTACATATCATTTTGACTGGAAAAGCAGGAAAGTTTTACGTTCTAGAAAAGGACTAAAACAAAACTTCAGCATTTGCTCAGAATTTCTTTTTCGTAGTTTCCAACCATTGGTACATGCAACCATTTTATTCTGCAGTTTATTTTTCACCTAACCACCCGTAAGGGCCAACCCGTCTCCTGGCTTTTTCACTTTTTTTTTTTTTTTCCTCCTCTTTTTGTGTGTGTGTGTATGTGTGTGTGTGTGTGTCCATAGAGCACATTTCTAAGATTAATCGTTCGGTTTTAAACTTGGAAGCATGAGGCATGCTGGGATTTCAGCTGAGGTCAAGCACCAATGTACCGAGCTGTTACTGTTACGCTCTCAGGGTACTCTGTGTTGCTCTCAAGAAGGGGGGGGAAGAGAGAGAGATGCTATATGCAGTGGCCTGCAGCAAGGCAAACCTCTCTCTCAATAGGAAAACACAGGCACGTATATTAATATACCTACATATGTAAATATATATACATATCTAGGGTTCTATTTACCTACATACATATTCATACACACGTATCGTCCATATGTGTATCTATACACACACCTCAATAGCTATATTTACATGCATCCATATCGTGTATATCTTATCTACACACGCATATATAATAATCGCTATACGTGTACACACATACACCCCCATATCTGTATCAGCTGTAAAATTATCTCTGGAATATACACACAGAAAAAAAAAATCCCTCTGTCGTACAAACGCTAGTTTTCATTTGAGATGGGATTTTTACAGTCAATGGCCATAACCACCGCCCTACTATTAGCCGATCAACCCTAAGGAGGAGAGAGACACTTTTTTTTCCCTTAAAAGGTCTACTAAACACTATTGTATGTGTGTGTATACGTCTATATATACACACACGCGCGCACACACATATACAGATATATAGGATATATTTATAAAATAAAATAAAGATGTCAAAGCACAACTCACAGCTCCCAAGAGCCTAACCCGTGGATTTAAAAGCTAAACATCACAAGTTAGGGTCTCAGGGATTGAGAGGGGCGCAACAAACTACTTCTTGCAAAAAACGGGGATCAAAAATAAAAGATAAAAAGGAGAAAGAGGAAAAGAATAGCAGGCAAGTTCAATTCATGGCTCAAGATTACAAAACAGGACACACAGGTGGAAGGAAAGAGCTTCTCTAAGGACCCTCTGTTGAGAGAATACATTCCATTTTTAATCGTTTATACAAAAATGACAAGGCGCGGCAGGTTCCTTACAGCTTCCCACAAGGTCGCTTGCGACAAACACATGAAAAGTCTCCGCATTTAAATAACGAAGAGGAAGAAAGACAGGGAAGTTTGGGGCAGTGACGGAATTATTTTCATTGTTTCAACGAAAAGGAATGCAGAAATAAGAGCAGGAATATGCAGGCTCTCCCTCCAGCCGCCTGGCACAAAGCATGCAGCAGCATAAAGGCGCTGCCTCCCCGCCCCCTCCGCCAGCCCCGCGGCCGGCAGGGATGGAGAAAAACCCCGAGTTGCGAGAAAATCAGGTAGAAACTCACCATTTGGAAGCGGGGGAGGCTCCGATCTTCAGCGCCAAGAGCAGGGGGGAAAAGCCCGGCGGTGGGGAGGCGGGGGGGGGGCGGGCGGGACCCCCGGGCGGGCTCGGCTGGGGCAGGGGCTGGGGCAGGGGCTGGGGCAGGGGCAGTGCCCGGACCAGGCTGGGTGCCCGGCGGGTTTTGACACCCGAGCGAGCGCGGGCGAGCGAGCGAGTGCGAGCGTGCGGTGTGCGCAAGCCGGGGGAGGGAGGCGAGGGTGGGTGTGTGCAGCTGGGCAAGCCGCTTGCATTTTTAAAACATCTTTTTTTTTTTTTTTTTTTTTTTTAAAGGGAATATATCAAGGAAAAGAAAAGGGGGAAAAGGAAAAGGAACCAAATTCCTCCGCAGCTCCTCGCCTGCCGCCCTCCTCCCTCCGCGCTCCCACCAACGCTGCTGCTGCTGCTGCTGTTATTATTATTATTATTATTATTATTATTATTATTAAAGAGACGGGGCCGGGGGTCTGCATGCGGCCCGCTCCCAGCTCCTGCATCAGCCGGGGGCGGCTGGAGCCAGGGCCAGCCTGATGCCAGAGCGAGCCCCAGACTGTCAGCGGGAGGGAGGGCGCGGGCAGCGCCGCGCAGCCCCGGCCACCCTCCCCTGCCAGCCGCGGGCCGGGCTTTCAAAGGAAAACCTGGAGAAAAACCCGCTTCCCCGGGAGAGGAGGGTCCCCGAGCACCGTGCACACACACGCACACGTACACACACACACACACACAAAAGGGACTCCATCCTGCACCGACTCCGCTGCGAGCACCTTGTGCAACCCCAGCCAATGGAAATTTACGCCGGCCATAACCGAGAGCAGGATTTCGTCCCCAGCTTGCCACCTCCTTCTCCGCTCTTCTCCCCTTCCCTCCCTCCCTCCCTTTCCTTCCTCTTTCTCCCCCCACCCCCAAATAAATAATATGGATCTGCACCCTCCACCCATCTCTGGAACCGCTTGAGGCCCAGCGGCATAAGCGGGGAGAAGCCGAAACGTACCGCAGGGCCCGAGTTTAAAAATGCAAAATATCCGCCGCTCCTCGCCCGGCGCTGCCGCAAGCAGGTCCCCCCCGGCCCCGGCCCCGGCCCCGGCCCCGGCCCCGGCCCCGGCCCCGCACGCCGGGCCAGCCCGGCTCCGCGCCCCGGCGCTCCCCGCCACCGCACGGCCGGGGGCAGCGGTAACAGGCACCATTACGGAATCATCATCAGTCACTCCGTCCTTTTCTCACCTCAGGAGTCTGAGCCCATTCACCAAAGTCCTTCCTCGTCCAGGATCTCAAATCTTTTTTTTTTTTCCTCCTTCTGGATCAGCCAGTCCCGACATCATTAAACTATAGTCCTCCTCTTCCTCCTCCTTCCTTCTCCCCCTCTCTGTCTCCCCCTCTCTTTTTTTTTTTATTTCAAAAAGGGGGAGTGGGGGGGTAGCTGGGGGGGGAGTAGACATAGCTGCATGAAGTGGCTGCCTTTTAGAAAGCACATTTAATCTTTACTGGCTCCCCTAGGCTTCGATGAAGTAGAAGGGAAAGGAGAGGAGCGGGGGAAAGAAAAAATACAGGCAAGGGAGGCTGTTGAGGGACAGCAAGCATCAGGCTCAAATCAACGACCAGATGAAAATGTACTAGACCACACTGCCCCCTCTCTTCCTCTCGCTCTGTCTCCGTCTCTCTCACACACTCTCACTCCTGGAAAGCTTCAGTGTCTGGTTACAGACTCTTTTGGATCCTTCCCCCCCTCCCCACCCTCGCCCTTTGCCAACTATCCTAGAGATTCCTTGCATGCCTACTTAAATCTTTAACAGAATAAGGACTCGGCTCCCCCCGCCGCCGCCGCCAGCCTCGCACACACACACCAGCCCCAGCCCCAGCCCCAGCCCCAGCCACCCCTCCCCGACCAGCTCTTCAACTCCCGGGAGAAGCCCGTCGCCGCGGCCGCCGGCGCATCCCCGGCGCGGCTGCCCCGGCCCCGGCCCCGGCCCCGGCCCCGGCCCCGGCGGGCAGCCCCGGGACCCTCCCGGGCAGCCGGGCACCCGCTCCCGCCCCACGCCGCCTTCCCAAGGGGGTGCAGGGGGCCGAGGGGGAAGGCGGGGGGAAGTGGTGGGACTGCAGCCCTTCGCCTCGCATCCCTCTGGCTGGATCTGGATTTTAAAACAATAAAATCCACCGCTGCTATCTCGGTTTCCCCCCGCTCCCCCCCTCCGCCACGCTGCAGCCCGCAGCCGCCCGTGGAAATCGCACGCCCCGCGTCTGCATTGAGGCAGGCAGACTGCCTGGCTCATGCCCGTGATGACTTTAGAGCTGACAATCTCCTCTCCTCGACCCCCCCCCCCCGCCCCCCCGCTCAATGGCAGCACTGCTGCCTCTCACACCAGACTATATTTGCAATATGTGCTAATTTACCAGCTATATGCCCTTGGATTTTAAAATGAACTCATCAGTCAATGTTTCTAGTACCGATGCTCCCTCGCTCTCCCTCACACACACCCTCCGCTGCAGACATGTTACTCATTCTCCAAGCATTTCCTCTCCGAATGTCCGTCAGACGCATATACACTTCATTGATCAAACCAAATCCCTTGATAACAATAAATAATAATACAGACAGTTAACATCAGCGGGGAGCGGAGCGGGGGGGCAGGGGGGGAGACAAAGATGACGACTAAATCTGCATTGTGCTTTATGAGGCTGGTCCCCGCATTTTCCAGAGATGCGCTACACAATGCGGAGCGCAGGTATGCCCCCGACGACACGACGGAGCACACACCTAGCCATGTGGGGCCTTACCCGACACCCCGCGTTTGCCCCAGCAATGGGGCTGGGGCTGTTAATGCCCAATACCTGACTCTGCCCAGGCTTCAAAAGCTGCTTGTGGGAACAGAAGTTGCTACTCGCTATAAAGGAGAGGAAGCACCTAATGCAAAATACAGAAACAGGGAAAGAAGGCAGTGTCTTTGTTACGCGGGGCACTGCACAGGTGCTTAGGACTTAAAGGTATCTGGGTACCCAAAGGTCCCGATGGGCGATAGTGGGATTTTTAGAAGCACCTTCTCAGCTCCCACTGAAATCTGTTTCCTTTGTATTGAAGGCAGAGAGCACCCATGCAAGAAACCAGGTTAGGAAGACGGTCTACTAGATATCCCTCTGTTACACACGCCGGGTATTTCAGGGGCTTTGGCTTTAGGGCTTCTGTGGCTTTATTTCCTAGTTTTCTGGGGCTAAAATGGGGGAGGCAGGAGAAGCTGCCTCTTGGGATTTTGGCTAGTTAGACATCTTGTGTGGGTCTGGCAAAGGGAAAGTGACTGCAGTGTAAGTGTTCGGGAAGTTGGGGAGGGTGGGGCTATCTAGAAATCTTTGACTCACTGGGGTAACTCCCTGAACACAGGAATTAAATTATTGCTCAAAGCAAGCTACATTTTATGAGCAGCAGCCTCAGAATGAAATTCTGCATGCATACAGAGTTTGAAACAACTCAAATAAGCATATGGAAATAAGTATACAATACATAATTAAATTATTGGGTGCAACGCAGAAGTCCCTGGGTGATAGAAGAGGTGGGATTATGCAGTGAAGTCAGTCCGGGAATCCATGGATACAAATTTTCTTATTTATACCGACATAATCCTGATTGACATCAGCCTAGATAGGGGAAGAATCAAACCCTGTGTAGTGAAGGATCTAATCTTTGGGAAAAGTAGACTGGATTAGAGAGACTGTATCTGCCAACCATCCTTTCGCTCCCCTTACAGATTCCCTCACCATCACAGCAGTGTGCAAGATTTTGCCATCACACGGAACAATTTACATCCATTGTCTTTTTCGCATTCCGTTATCTTCCTTCCAAAAAACTGTTTGATTTTTTTTTTAAAGTTTTGCTGCAAACACATAATTTCTTTATACAATTTAACCAAGTCTTTGGAGGATACTTATTTCAAGCAGTTAACACCTGACCCCAATTTTTGTGGGTAATTAGTGAGCTAGATAACCACACAAAGTGGGTAATTATTTAGTACCCAAGGGTACTGTACAAGAGGGTAGAGGCTGGCAATGTTAACAAAAGCACATCTCTAATTATTGTATCTATACTGGTGATGTTTTAAGAATAGTTACTCCATCTAATGATCCATGATAAATCAGTAAACTATTCTGCTTCCCTTAGCATATATGCGTGGTCTAACCAAGGACAGCGTGTGAGGGCAAAGCAAATTGAAGCCTCAACTCTGGGATACGCACAGGCCCCAAGAGAAGCGAGAGGCGTCCACCTAGAGAAGGTAGTACGAGTGGCAGCGTCTGCTCTAGAACAGCGGCGGCAGAGCCTAATAGCCATCACTAATAGCTAACAGGTTGGTTGAGACTACTTAAAAAGCCAGGTAGGAAGAAGCCTGTGGAGCGTGCCTCAGGGTCTACCTCTTGCTTAGGTAATGTGGCCGGGCTGATGGATCTTTGTATACAACAATAACCCTAATTATGTTTTGACCGAGTTCAGTCTTGCTTATTGAAAATTGCTTTGAAAGCTGTACAAATGAGGCGTTTTGTGTTTGTGGCAGGTCAGGGCCAAAATGCAAGAGAGTAGCACTGAGGGGAAAAAAAATAATCATATTTGATGAATTTCAATTATCTGCCATCTCCAGTATTTACGTTGCAAAATCTACATTTCTCCCATGGAAAATATTGCATCCTCAGTAGATTTTTTTCACAAATTTAAGCAGAAGGAAGAGATGGGAACTATTTTGAACTAGAAACTAAATAAGAAAGATTCAACTACCAAAAAAATGTTTTTGATTATCAGAACCATGTGAAAAGAAGTGTTATGCTGGAAACAGATGCATAATCTTAAACACAGCGGTCACTATCCGCTGACCACTATTTGCAGCATTACACACACACTTAAGGACATCTTCAACCAAGACATTACGCTCAACGGAAAAGCACTTTCCTTTTTTAATTGCTTTTATGAATCATCACTAGCGTCCGGACACTTCATTTACTAGAGTCCGGTAACCTTGTTTTTCAAAGACTCAAATTCCAAAACCTAAGGGCCTCCAGGCTGGCACAAAAAAAGAGAGGCATCATTCTCTTTTGATCATAGTCATGTATTTAACTTAGCTTGCTGCTCTGGGATCATTCAAGTCCGGCACTACAGAAGAAAACACAAATGGCAGCATCACCTGGCACTGTGACCACCAGGAATTTGAAATTTAAACAGAGAAAGTTTGAGGGGTTTCCACAACTCCTCACATTTCTTTTTTGTTCTGGTTTGGGGTTTGTTGGGGTTTTTTGTGGGTTGTTGGGGGGGGGGGGGGGGGGTTGAGTGAAATAAGTGCAACTGAGAGAGGCCTGCAAATTGTTCTCATATTTAAAAAGGGGCCAAGTCTCTGCAGTCCATTTAGTCCTGAGTGTGCCTGTTCATATTACGAATGTGAACAGTTAAGAGGGATAAAACCACCAAACGCCAGAATTGGGGACTAGTTCAGAGCAGCTGTGAGGTAGACACTTATCCACTCTGAACTGCACCAGAAGACTGAAGCTTCTTTCATGTGCTACATGCCATTTAACAATCCAGCAACTTAGTTTGGCTGCTACCATGACGAGATGGGTATAAATAAATTGGTATCCCCTTCACTAATCCTCTTAGGGACCTGGTTTGCAGGAAAAGTTCTTGCAGAAATGGAGTGAGAGGAAGTTTGCAGAGAGAAGCTGGAAAACAGAAAGAAAATTAATTTAATCATGGACACAGGTTCAAAGGAAGAGGAGACCTTGGTAGGTGCACAGTTATAGCAGAAAGCAGAGTAAAGACAAACTACTATTTTTTCTGAGACCATTTAGAATTAGTGATTCAAAGGAGAAGACACATAAGAGAAGGGATGCTCAGCCATAGAGGGTGCTTTAGGAACTTGAGCATTAACTATAAAACTGTAAGGCCTTTTTGAGACAAGTCAGTAACTTCACCCTAGACAAAACTATACAGAGATTATTTAGGAAATATCTTTAAAATAACAGTTCTATCTCAGCTATATGGACAGCATATACGATCATTAGAGCTATATGATCCCAGCATATATGAGAATAGTTTACAAATCAATAAAATGTCCTCAGTGGAGAAAAAAAATATTTACTAATAGAAACAAAGAATTCTAATGATGTGAGGAAAGGTACAAATTCCTTTTTGGGATTGGATGTGGGGCACATCCATGGAAAGCAAAGTTGGGCAAAGGTGTCGTGATTTGGGCATTACCAGAACAGCACTTTATCAAGTGAGGAGTTTGACAACCAAAAGCTACTAATTTGAACCTTACTGTTTTGTATACCATTGTCCAATTCCACATCAAGTCAGTGATAAAAAAAAAAACATTTCTCCTCTTCCTGCCTTGCTTCCCCATAACATAGAACCATCATGACAAAGCTTACCATGTCCTTGGAGTGTTTTGAAGTCCTTGGAAGAAAGCTGCTACATCCAGATTACTTTTGTTATCCTCATTTGACACCCTGTTAGTCAACAGAGAGGACAGAGTGTGGCTGAAGATCACGTAAATTCCCTTTCATCACCAACAATTCCTTTTAACCCGACTCACCCCCCGACTTTCACCTCCAAACCCAAGAAGGCACATGTTAGCAAACCACCTCACCCAAGCACTACCCTGACAGCAACGCAGCTTAAAAAGGGGTGGTTGTATTTTCTCTCCATCCCCCAATTCCGCTAACAGGTTTCTCAAAGATCTTTGAGCTCCGACTATATCAATCCCTGGATAATGGAGAACAATTAGAATAATAAGGTGAGAAAGCCACAAAACAATTCTACCCCAAGGTGAGTAAAGCAAGCGAAAAGCAAAGCGAGGCAGTGCTGTTCCCCTCCTGGTGGCCAGGGCCTGCTGAAAAGCCCTGGAATTCTGCACCATTCCGTGCCCTCAGTGAAAACCAAGTTTAGGGAAACGGGAAGAGTTCAACAGCAGGTCAGTGGTTGTAACAGAGGGATTTGAAAAGAAAGGTTACAGAGATGAATTCACCCGATATCAGAGAAAGAGTAGGAGAAGTGGGAACGCAGTACCTAGAGTTATGTGCGTTTTGTCTACGGGGAGTTAACAATCTGCCCTTATCCGTGAGTTCTCCTATACATACCGGATTTAACCGAACTCTGAAACTCAAGGTGAAACTCGAATTTATGTGGATGAAGTCACGCAAAAAAGTATTACATCTACTCTTGCATGATTTGCCATTTCCATAGCACATAAAGCACCTGAAAACCCTCATATTTCACATGGTTTCAGGTCCACCAAAATTTTAAAATAAGACTCGATTCACTTAAAACATGACAAAAGCTCCAAGAACCTCACTAAAATTTCAGATAAATCTAACCTGTTTTGAGCTGGTGACATAATTTCTTAGGATCTGAGGCTTCATACTGAAAGTCTAATACATTTGGAAATATGTCAGTTACTAAGCGATGGAGCTATATTAATAAGTTAACCTACAGGTTGCTACAAAAACTTTCTGTCTGGTCAACATTTAATGCTTTTTTAAAATTTATTTGAAATTTCAATAGAATCATTGCGTGAAAAAGATGGTGCCCCTCAATCAACTCTTTCTTTTTTTTTTCCTGAAAAAGCCAGTAAAAATAATCCATGTTGAGGCTGTTCAGTTAGAATCTTAAACTGCTGAACCTAGATTCAACTTCAGAAACACGCATAAAAGTTTAGGGACATTTTGGGAATCTGACCTGGCAGGAAAAGTAGAAAATTAAATTAAAATTAGAAATCCCCGAGACTAAGAGCAGAGCTAGAATGAATTACATTTCAATAGGCAAGGAGTGCTAGGGTCACTCTGTAAACGAGCGACTGTAATTCAGCGACTGGAGGGCAGAGCCTGCTGCCTGCAGTCCACAGCGGTATTCCCATCTCCTCCAGGAATTCACTGAGGACCCTCAGTCCCGCAATCTATTTCCAATTCTCCCCTACATAAAAACAACACAAACAGGTAACATAACTATTGCACATAAGAAAGAAGTTGTGACTCTGAGCCTTAACTAATGTTTGTAAAGAGCCCTGAGAGATTATGGGGACCTGAAGAACCTCAAAGCACAGTCATCCTTAAATATCCCCCAGACCTTCTGTCCGACTCTTAGCCCTTTTCACCAGCACTGACTTTCTTTTTAAAGAGAGGGTGGAATTATTGAAAAGATAAGACAAGCAAAGAAATGTTTTTCAGGTTTTCTAGTACTCCAGCTACAGCCTGCAGTTGACACAATTTGAAAAAAAAAAAAAAAAAAATTAAACACCACGAGGGCGTATTTCTCTCCAGAAAAAAATACTTGTCTCGGCCACTGCTTAAGAATTAAACCAAAAGGTAGGACACCAAAATACTTTCTACAGCTGGTTGGTGGGCCCAAGCCACCGATCCCTGCACAGGGACGGGGCAGAAGCTGGCACAGGACCAGCCGGAGGAATCCCAAATCAGTGGTGATGACAGTGGCGAGAATTCAAAAGACCTGTTCCTATTCCCAGTCCTGTCGCCTGACGTGCTAAGTGGCTTGGGCAAGTCTCTCCATCTCTTTGTGTTTCCTCTTCTGCCTGCCTTATCTATTTAGACTGCAAGCTCCTGGGGACAGGGAGTCTCTTCTCACAGGGTATCTACGTGATGCCAAGCCATTTAGATATTGCTGTCAAAGAAATAACAGGCTCGGGCACTTTAACACAGGGGAAAGTCTGAACGCAAGTCTGGTCGCCCTTACCTCTTGTGAAACCAGACACAGAGGTCTTAATACACAGTAACTTGTTTTCAGTTGCTTCACTGGTGTTGGGAGCGTATTAAAAATTAGAAAGCCACATATCAAGAGGCATGTGACAGCCAGAATGAACGTCAGAACGCGAGGAAGACGCGGCAACCTCTGAGGACTTACGTTTGGCCCATCAGACACCGCTCAGTCTCTGCGTGCCAGAAATAGCAGCGGGACGCAAGCGCAGCAGCCCGTCTCCCCACTCCTGGTGCCAGTCCGTACTTCTGCATCGCTTCTGCATCGCTAGAGCCTGTTGCAGTGCAGGCTCTAGTACACTCTAAACTTAAATTTAGTTGGTTTTTATACTGCAAAAAGACAGTGTAACATTTTTATGAGATACAAAATGAAGAAACCAAACAGAGCAATCTGAATATCAGACTACTTATTACGATAATAAATGACAGTCTTTAATTAGTATTTTTAAAGTGTACTAATAACATTTTCAAGTTGATTTTGTTTGTATAAAAGTCGTATTAGATTATAAATATTGTCAATTTTAACCCTGTACAGCTAATGAATGTATATGTCAGCATGGAGGTAGTGCATATGAAACACTTCTTCATAGAGATACACAGTATGCTCACTTGCAATTCCGATATGACATGCAACGTGACTGTCTCTGAACAATTCACGTATGATCAGTTCTGCTGTCTTTACAATACTCCTTATGAGGAACAAGGACCTCTATTTTATAGACAGTGAGTAAAACCAAAGAAAAATAAGTGACTCATCCAAGATCCCATAGGGAGTCTGTAGCAGAATTTCAGGGTCTGCACCAACGGCTTAATAAAAAAAAAATAAATTGTTCCACTATAACGGTAGAGGCTGGTGCACAGTCTTCGCCCCATTAACAATAAAACAAGACAGGCCCCATGAGCTGAATATGAACAAGAATCCCTCGCAGTGGAGACAATTTTAAAATTACAAAGCTAATTCACCTGATGTCTAAGAGAAATCTGAACTCATGTTTCCCAGGAACAACTCCTGCCAGTCACGACAGTAAACGGCTATTCCCTGGGTGCCCGTGACCGCAGAGAACCGCGATTCTGACCCTGGTGCACAGAGAAATCCCTCCCAAACCAACCTATACCTGGGATGATTCAGTAGCAGCACTTAATTCTTACGATGTGACCCACACAGGTGGCCTCACGCTTCATGCTAGAACAGGCTGTTCACATGGAACCAACTGCAGCAGCAGGGCCCGACTCATTATTCGATCACTCTCCTGCTTAACTGCCATGTTTAATTACTTGCATGGTAACAACAAAAAGTCAATCTAGCAATGGAAATCCATTCTGTGAACAATTTCTGCCTTTTTTCTTAGACGCAAACTATTGCTACATAAGCCACTCCTGATTAATGTGGGGCCCTCACGGGAAAGCCACTGCCTGTCTACTGATTTCATTTCCTACGTCTTCTCTTCAACTGACAATTCAAGTCCCTAAAAAGTAAGGGCAAAAGATCCCTTATTTTATCGTTACAAGATGACAGTGTTTTTTCCCTTGCTATTTTCTTTCAGGAAGATATATTAGCACTACATTTGCTCCTCCATGCGGTGGGATTTCTTAAATAAAAACGTATGTTATGTATGTATGGACTTGGAACCAGAGCTGCATTAGCCTATTAACTATCCCCATTTGCTTCAGACTTGGCCAGCCACCTAGAAAACCTGCCAAGACCTTTCTGGCAGCCTTTTCCCAACAGTTCCAGGAAAACATGGAATATTCAAAGAATTTTAGGGCCTCCCGGCTTCGTTTGTCACCACTCTCCTTGCCCACTTAAAACTAAATCACAGGCAAATTGCTCTAATGCCCTATTAAAGATTTTAAAATGTCCTTCTCCACAGCAGGGTATCTGAGGACAAATCTGCGTTAATATATAATGCAAAGCCTGCGTTAATATGTAATGCAATGTGGCGTGAGGCACAAGGGCTTCGCAACGAGTAAGGGAGCTGCTTTACAAACTTTGAACTTCCAAGTGAATTCTGTCCTGCTTGGAGTTTTTAAAGCTCCCTCAGATACCCAGGCAAAGGAGAGATTCATTTTGTCCTCATTGTTACTCTAGCAAATTACCGGTGAGGCTTCAGGCCTGTGTCATACAAGAAGCAAACAAAAATGTGAACAGTTACATCAGAATTCACCGTCCCTGTGGGTCTCAAGGCACTGCTTGAGCAATGCTGTTAAAGATATGCTCGAGTCCCATTGCCTAGAGCTTGGCTGTAAGCTACCTTACAGGCTTCAAGATGACCAAATGACATGATTCTATAACCGAGATCCAGAGTAGGATTCACGGAAATGGCAACTGGAAGCATTTTCTTTGCGACTTAAACTAGGATCTAACTCCTTTTAAAGCCATGGCAGGAAAAAGAGAAGAATCCTGCTGTCATTTGCATGAACTAAGTTATTACAAACCAAGAGCAAAAACTGGCCCATCGCACTTGCACAGCTTCCCCTGGCTTTAAAATGCAAGAGAAGCATGCTTTAAATAATTTGAAGAGGCTTTTTTATTACACAGAAAAAGCCTCCCTGTGATTTCAGATGTCAAGTAGTCTTTCTTAATTCCTAGCGCTAATTTATGGATTAAACATTTAACCCTCGACTTCAATATGGATTGAGAGTCCCCTGTTACTGAGAGCTGACAGAACTGCCCCACTGAGCACCCCACATCCCAGCACTCCTGGCTCCACTGGACCACTCCTAGGTGCCGCTCAGAACCTCTGGACTCAGTTTTGGCGCAGGACTGACTCACTGCGCACAGACTGTTGGGCTTTCACCTTGCATCCTATTAGTCTAAAAAGTTATCGCACACTTCTCTTTGCTCCAGGTAACCTTTGCTGGCTCTTCAACTCATTAGGCACTGTTGGTTTGCAATTTGCTACTTCACAGGCACGTGACAAACTTATATACAAATATATATATATAAAAAAAATGTTAGAGAGCACTAAGACAGAATGTCTTACGAGATCCCCACCTCTTCTAAACCACGCAGCAGCGAGCTGGTGTGCGTACGTCCTGAGAGGCTGTACGCACCGTGTAATGAGACTGTGGATATGTATTTTGCAATTCAAAATTGCCCCTCTATTGGAATATAAGCAAAACAGAGCATCATAGGACCCCTCGCGCTAGCAATTCCACCAGCAGGGTATGGATATCCTCCTCTTATTGAAGAAGGAAGAGACTACAGTTCTTTAATTCTGATGCAAAGTCCCGAGTAGTCACTTCATGAAACGCAGCCACCAGCGTAGGGCCTGTGTGGATTTCTTACAGCACCCTGGTTACAGATTGCTGACCAGTGACTTCTGTCCTAGAACCCTACAAACAGACGTGATTCAGCAGTCTAACTACATCAGTACTAACATAGTAAGCAGCGGACACTGATTTTATTTTTTCCACTAAGACCTACACTGTTTAACTTCTCATTCAATAACTGTTCTCACATACAAATGAAGGGAAACACATGACGGAAATATCTTAGGGCCCTTATAAAATAAGTTCTCCTTTCACATTTCAAAAGCTATTCAAAAGGGCAATTTCCAAAATCAGCTCAAACCACAAGATCTGTAGCAGAGAGCAATCGTGTCTTGCCTTCTTCCCTTTCTATTTCCTTCCTGGTTTTCCTTCTCTTCCTCATTCTTTTTTTTAAAATCCTGCCCTCCAAATCTAACAACCTCGTTTATGAAAGGAAATGGAAAGCCAAGGGGAAGCTGTGGCATCTGACAGACTGCAAACACCACTATTGCAAACCACTCTCTGATGCCACAACTGCTATCCCTCGTCAGAAGAGATGAGAGGCCACTTCAAACACAAGGAAAACAAACTTTAAAAGAAACCCACATCAGCGGCATTAATCCGGGAATGAGTTTGACCTGCTGTTTACAACAATTCCTTAAATCTCACTTAAGCCGAGGAACACAAAGGGTCTGCCTACACTCTTCAGGGGACTGACTGCAGCGACCCCAAAGCTAGCACCCAATCTAGCAACCACAAATCTCCAGCCAGCACCATTTGGAAGTGCCAGCTCAGGCCCCCGGGCAGCAGGGCTGTTGCTAGCGCAGCACCAACCGGAGCTCACCACATCCCACAGCAGCCGTCGTAGCTTGAGCATATCTGTATGACACGCTCTCGCGTGGTGAAGAGCAGCTCTAGCCTCATGCTGAAAAGTGGGTGTGAAAGCAGAACCAGGTGTAACCCTCCTCACCGTTTCTGAAACTTTTATTACTTCTGGTAACACCAGGGTTCCAAGAAACACACTTAATGAGGACGGAAAAGGTCACAACATATGTTTAGATGCAGATCTGCGATCCAACTGACCTTGTACGCAGCCCTTCCAATGACACGCTGCCTGGCCTTGGATAAGTCATTCACCTTCCTCTGCTTTCATTTCTGGACAGTGGTCACACAATCCTTTCCCATTGCACATGGTAACTGTAAGGAACCGGAGGGGGACCATGCCCTTGGATAATTATTACTAACGCTGTTGTATTGCAGTTATTCAATACGCGAGCCCAAGTGAAGGCCAAACATCTATCAACCCTTCGCTGTTATTTGTCAGTGGCAAACTATGTGCTTAATCCTTTGCAGGAGACAGATATAGACTGGGTCAGAATCCAGACTTCTCTAACATACCTTCTCCAATAGTGACAAGTATTAGCGGCTTTGGACAATCCAGAGCTGTCCTTCCCACTGGTTTTCCCCTGGTCTTGAATTGCTACACTTCATCCTAAACCCTGAAACATTAAGTCTAAACTCAGTTCTAAAGCTATTACAATGAATTACCATTTTTCTACGTATGGTTATTAAAAACATAAGTATCTAATCTGTTCTAGACTTGCAAACTTCCCATTAACTTCTAAAAGCAATTAGGTTCATTTTTTTAATTAAGTACTGGTGGAAAAGAATTGCTTTTTAAAACATTTTCAATTTGTCACCATTTAATTTCACTGCATGTCTCCTTGTATTCACTTTGTGAAACTATGAGAATTTCTCACTCTACCTCCTCATTCTTTCTCTTCTTTTCATTATAACATCAATTTGTTTTTCCTTTCTACTGTGAATGGTTTCAGTATATCAATTTCAGGTATCTCCATCCTTGGGACCATTTTTGCTGGCACCTTTTTGAGCCAGTCTTCCTCTCCTCAGATTTGGTAGTACAGCTCCTATGCCATATGCCTTACTGTCTTTGGTCCCAAAAATATAGACAGTGCTCATAGGAATTTCACATCAGTATTATGCAGGGGTTTATCCACTCCACATTTATAATAGGATCAAGCCCTAAAATGTTCATGAAAGCTTCCATTCATGGCTTGAGCTTTATATCTGTACTGGATCTAGGAACAACAGGCAACAAGGTCTAGTTGCTTATCAAGAATTCAGTGAGCAGAAAACAAAAGAAAAAAAAAAATCTGTCTTTACCAACCATTTGCCTGACTGGTTATGGCTTTTTTGGACATTGACAATTGCATGTGTAAAAAATGGCCCATTCACAAAAATATTCTTACACTACAATTGTTAGACATGACATTTACACATCACTGTTAATTATAAATGACTTGATCCTGACATTTCGTTAATACATTATGAAAGCCATAATGAAACCCTATGAGCTGTGTGTCACACCTGTAACAAAGACAAGCTTAGAGAAATCACAGCCTTGTCATCAGACCTTGGCAAAGGGTGGAAGGAAAAGTGGCAGGAGGGTGACTCACGCTTGAAGCGGACTTATCCTCAATGACCCAAGAGGGGCAAGGGAGAACCCTGCACCACAACATTTGCTCCTCTGTGCCATGACGCAGTAGTTTGGCTACCTGAACGCGGGAACCTACAAGAACGTAGACGGAAAACAGATGTCAAGGACTGAATATTAGCAGTATCTACACTGCTCTTAAACAGCACCTTTAGAAGGGGTCTTGAGTGTGGTGGGCTTTTTTCTTAAAAAAGTGGTTGTCCCTGGAGAGGTGGCTGGCAGGAGCCAGGGAGCGGCTCCAGGCACCCTGCAGCCGCTGGTAAGGCCCCCACCTGCGGGCTGACAGCTTTTTCCCCATAGGTAAGTGACTCCCTCCTGCTTTTAAGAAAATAATTGCTTGGAATATTTCTAGCCAGTGGTATTTCATTTGCAATACACCTCAGACAATCTTGGATCTCCTAACTGGAGAGGAAGTTGTCTTCTACGAATTTGAGAAGGAAGCAGGGAGAGGTGGTGGGAAGGAGGAGCCACTGCATATAACACGGAATGCAGAATTTCAATCTCTTTCCATATCTGCCCCAGAAACCTGATTCTTGAACTTATTTAACCAAGAAACAGGGCCATGACATTGCACAAAGAGGCTAATTTCACCCTATTGCATGTAAAAAAATATTTGCTCAGGGAGAATACATTTTATATTTTGAATATATAAATCTAAATATATGCAAACTGGGACTGCCTGGAGCGTCAGTGGAGTCAGGGCAACTAGAAGTTTTGTCTTGTTTAAAAAAGAAAGAAAAAACAAAAGAGAAGCATTTTTTTTTCCCCAGATAAAACATTTTGGATCTTCCTCTGCCATGGGAAATTTCCAAACGTCAGATTTCCTTTCTGTTCCAGTTTAGACTGGAAGCTTTTATCGCAAGGTTAAATCCCGGTAGACCAACACCACACATATACGAGTTTGTCTCTGACTGAAGTCTGAATAGATATAGAACTTATCTCAAAAACTCACGCTGGAAACGTTGAACTTCCCCTGGTTTCATATCTAAGCCACCAAGCTATGAAAAGGGAAAAGTAAGAATGAGAAGGAAAAAGTTAGTCAAAAAGAGATGTGCGTTCAGATCTCTGCTCTGGCCTCAGACTGTCCATTTCCAATAGAAGAGTTCCAAATACTGAGCTGGTCTATACCAGCTAATGCTTTTATTTTCCAGTTACACTGTGCATTGTAATCAATACCTACATCTAATTGAAAGGACATCTTTTTCCCTTACAGGTTATACTTTTTGACTCTAAGACACACAAAAAAACTTCCTTCTTCAGTCATTTACAATTTCCAAAGGAGAGAGTAGCAGCATTTCTGAGGTCTGGGCTTTGAATCTGTGTAATGAAATTGTCTTATTTTTAACTGTCTGAGCAGCTTTCAAGCAGAAGCGTGTTAGAATTCATATTAATTTGTGCAGTACCCTATCATCATCATAATTTAGCTCACAAGGTTGCTGTGCTTGGAATTCCAGTTATGACATGAATTCTATACATTTTATACAGATTTATAAATGGCATCAATAGAACACTTAGGGCCTTATTCATTAAACAATGAGTCATTCTGGCATTCCATTCTATTTCATCCCAGTTCTTACAAAACTTTTATGTACAAATTTGACTGTACTTAATGCATCTGATTTAGCAGCACAAGTGTTGCAGCATAGTTTCAGCTGGGTGTGGAAACAGATGAAAGGCATTGTTTAAAAAAAAGAAAAAAAAAAAAAATCCCTCTAACGGTGGAAGTTTCTGAGTGTCAGCCTCCTTCCCAAAGGAACAGCATTCAGGTCCCAGGAAAGAGCCCTTGCCTCAGCTTTCTCACCGTCACAGGCTGGCCCTCTCCAAGGAGAGCTGTGAGGCAGCACAAGAGAATGGTCAGAAGACGCTTACGGGGTCGCAAGCAATCAGGTACCGATACCGTGGATAAGCAGAGTTCCTCCTTCTTCGGAACTGTTAGGCTGCCATCTTTCACAAGTATCATTCGACGGTTGGACCAGATGATCTCAGAGGTCTTTTCCAACCTTAATGATTCTATGATTTCTATGGTCATAGCCATGTGAAAACACAGAAGCAAAAGCAAATTTGCAATGGTGCACTATTGCAAGTATTTTCTTGCTGCCCAGCAAACCAGAAAAAAATATTTCTGAACACAACGCTTTAGTACTTATTCTTGACAGATAATTTCAGGGGTACACTACAAGAGGCTTAAAGGCTTCCCTCAGTATGCAGTTTACAACTGTGGCACCAGCAAACTAATGATGGTGCAGGACCACAACATGAATTTTTCAAAATAATTTCCCTAATGACCTAGCGCTTCCAGATGGACCGGTTATATTGTGTGTGTGTGTGTGTGTTTTAAATGAGAATTAAGTTGAAAATAAAAAGATCAAGCCAAAATATGACCTGTCACCTATCTTTCAGGAATGCATCTATATTACAAATAGTGGCTAGCAGTATGCCTACACGGCAAAATATAGGACCATTGTTTGCTAAATTCTAGCTTAATCTAGGCAGAGCACATAAAAATAGCAGTGAAGTCATGATGGTATGGGTTTTAGCATGCTCTAGCAACTGGAGTACAAAGTCTTCAGGGACACGCTGGTTACTAGCCAGTGGGAATCTGTTTGAACTGTTCTCATGGCTTTATTCAATCCAGTTAATCCAGGTAAACTGGCGTATGCTACAAACCGCTCTCCATTTTATAGTTTGGACACCTCAGCACATATGACTCTCTTTTACCTTCTCTTTGTCTTTTCAACCTTCTTCCTGACTGCTGGATATATGGCTGTGATTTCTGTGATTTCTGTAAAGCTTGCTGGAGCAGAATGGTCTCAGAAGTCACTGCTCCTCTATCAAATCTGATTGGGATTAGAAAATAGTCTCAGAAGTTGTCGGGAAGAAAGGCGGCACAGATACACAAATGTACGTAAGGCAAACGAGCACGCTAGCTGTCTTTTCATTGGAAACCATTCCAAGACCTCATCATTCCTCGGATGCTTGCAGTTTTCTTCATTACGTATATAAGCATCAGTGCCTATTTTTGGTCTTCATCCTTAATAAGTCACAGTAAATTTGGAATCCATTTCACTACATATTCTTGTACATTAGGACACTATCTACCAAGCAATCACCATGCCAAGAAAAGCACAATACTATCTGCACCCATTGTCCATAAGGGAGAACAGGGATGCGTGCTTAAGTAAAGCGTACCATCTCGTTTTCATTAATTCTCTCACCGTGATATTTCTAGTAGTTCACTTTATGTTACAGACTTAAAGGGACAAAAACAAGATCAAAGTTTACATTTCATTATCGTAGGACAAACAATTTTCTGGGAGGTGGATTGTTTCTTTTTCATTTTACATTCCAGTGGAAATGTTCTCTGAAAAACAGTTGCTATCTTTCCGACTATTCACAGGCTTAACTGAATAAAAACTGGGAATGGAACAGTAATGGAAAACAAGGAAAATAGGACACTTTTGTGCGTTCATTGCCCAAGCTGAGAGGAACAAAACTGGCAATTAAAGGAACTGTTCAGGGCAAGCCACCTTCCTTTTGCTTCCTCCTCTTTTAATCTACAGCTCGAGTTGTTCCTTCACTCATTGCAAAAGGTCCGTAATTGTAACACTGCCATATTCTCCTGGAAGTCTATTTAAATGGCATATGATAGAAGCCATATGATAGAAGCTTAATTACATAGAGGGCATATGGAAGGCATATGACATAAGGACATATGGAAGGCATATGATAGAAGGGCATCCGAGGACATATGATGGAAGTCTAATTTAATTGACAATACATTCCTCTCATCAGGGGGAGAGCTGGAATGCTATTTTGTTCAGAAGAAAAATATGCACATTGAATTATTTTTATTGTCAACTTCGATGTACCACTGACCATTCTCCCTTTTAATTAACATTCCTTGTTCTTCGGAACAAGATAGAGCATTTGATTAACATATCATATGATTAACATACTTAACATAAAGTTAAGTTTGATAGCCACAAATGTGCGCGTTAGGATAAATAAGCGCTATTTTTGAACCTTACGAAGTTCCCTTATACCTGTGCAAAGCAGATCTAAAATGCTACCACCAAAAAAGAAGAGAGACTGTTCTTATTTGGGAGTTATTACCACCCATTCGTAAATCTATTCCTAGAGAAGTACCAAAGAGGTAAAAAAAAAAATCAACCCTTATGGAACAGCTCTACATTGGATGTGAGCTTGTAGATTTACAGCTGAAAATTTGCACTTCCATCTGCAAAAAGATTTATGGGGGGGAAATAAGGTACTGCCTAAAATGTGCCAAAAAAGATTCCTCTTTTTTAACTACCTGCACGTGTTTAATGCATGTGCCTTCATGAAACACAGAAGCGGCGTTGTGTTAGCCCTGGTACCTTCCTTGTCCTAAGGAACTGCAGAGTTATAAACCATGGTAGTGATATCTATAACCTCTTTGAAAACATGATGAAATAAAATCCCACTAATCCACTCTTTGAATAACTAATAACTGAGCACTGGGTAACACTCGAGAAACCAACAGCTTCTCTTTGCATTCAGTAAACAAGGATTTGCAGATATTAAATTTTTTAAGTGCCGTTTTACCAGAAAAAAAAAACATTTTTCTGGGTTATTTAGATACCTTGAAATACTGTTATCATTTTCACACTTTTAGATTAGCCTAATGAAATGAACCCTGTGCCTACCCTTCACTTTTATTTGCTAGCTTACAAAGTTTACCCACTAGCAGTCTCTCTTATTTCTGGGAACTCAAAAACTCTTGCCAGAATTGGTCATGTATATAGTCAAAAGACGCAACATAGCTCATGTTCTGGGCCCTGATCAAGCATTAGGGCCACCATCTTCATCCAGGCTGCCAGGGGACTTGAACCCTGCCAACATGAAGATCTTGACTCTTGTGTTCAAACTTGACTAGATAAACGCCAGAGATTCAGAGGGTTTTTTAGGCCTCAAATAGTTAGGCAAATAAAACTGTAGATTTCAACAGCAGCTAGGTATATTAGGTATATTCCCTGCATTTTAGACATGCAAGATACATTAGAAACGTGGCCTTTTGCCCAAGACTGCAGGCTCACCATGTGCCCGTTCTCCGCACAGCTCCTCTACAAAATTTGGGGTGGCTCCACTGCTCCTTAACCCAAACTGCTGTGAGGGAGAAGCAAACCAGCTCTATCGGATGCGTCCAGAAGCATCAGCCTTTGAAACACCTAATTTAACTGTACAAGCCTCGAAAAAAACCCACTTAAGAATCACCATTTTAGCTGACTGTAATCACTAATGGATATTCCCTAAGAACGGCTCTCCTGAGGACTGCGTGGATTTAGGTACTTTCACAAAAGCCCTTACAGGCTTTATCTGGAAGCATCAGCACCAGCCTCCTACGCTTCCTGAGAGACAATGAGCGTGCCAGGTCTCATACTGCTACAGGGCACAGCCTTGTTTAACTCCTAGTGCAGAACTAACTGAACCAAAGACGAATGGAAAGGGAAACCTGCTTACATATCTCAAAAACAGATACAATACAGGATGTTTTTCATGTTACCTTTGGAGACTTCTGATTGCTGACCGCGAAGGCAGTAACACTGATATGTTGCCATGGTGCTTTTTAGGAATGTTACACATTGCGCTGCTCGAATGCTAACAAAGGAAGACAAGCATTACTAGTCCACTGAATTTGCTAAATACTCAATGATATAGCACCAATAGGTAAAGAATGCCGAGAGAATGAACATTTTTGAAGTTCTAGAGAGGCGGAAGGAAATAAAAGGTTTTCCAGCTCATCTTACCTGCTCTTTCCTGTTCCATGTGTCCAGAGCAAACATTGCTGAGGAATTATGGCCGCTCATCACGCCGTTCTGTGCAAGACCCAAGGAAAGCTAGGAGGTTGTACAGTTATCTCCCTTGGTGTAATTCTAAACTATACAACCTACTACCTCAACCTGGATGCATGCAGTCAAAAATGCTGAACGCTACCCACCACTTCACAGCCGACATAATGTCAGGGTTTCTAGTTAAAAAAAGTCCTCAAAATTCTCAGTGCACTAATTTAGAAGTAATAAATGCTTTGCTGGTGAAAAGACACCAAAACCAAATGCAGCTCCCCACACTGCATATGTTAATAGAGAAGACACAATAAGCCATGGTTATTCCCGCTAGATATAGACAAGATCACGGTCACTTTTCACACAAGAAGGATTTTTGTCCCTGGCCAAAAAAATACTTTTCCCCCTCCACAGCAGATGCATCTGCACTACAGCACAGAACATATACATACATTTTTTAAAGCACTTAAAGAAGGCTTAGGATGAAGTTTGTCCTAACACGTCTTTTCCTTTTTGAACACATATAACGTTGACCTTGGAACATGCACCTTGGCTCCTGAATGTCTAAAGGATGATTGCAGAAGTGGGATTAGGAGAAGAACTGCGAAAAGGGTAGAAAGTTTCAAGTCAATTTTACCCTTGCATCAATCCCTTGGTAAGATGAACAATTTTAGAAATGCAACACCGAACCTCTCTCAGCAGTCAGAGTAAGACGGTGTTCCCTTAACAAGGAACACATTACATTTTTAACTTGTATTAGTTCACAGTCAAACAACCAGGATGTTATCATTGTGACTCACTCCCATTACCCACCAAGGTAGTACTTAAAGCAGTATGCTGCCTATTTATTATGGCTTATAAACAGGGATTAGCATCTTAAAATATGCTAGTGCAGACAGTGGAACTGAATCAGTGCTGAGAGCCTGCCTCTCAGGTGAATGCATCCTCAGGCACAGCAGCTCTGTGCTGGAAGTGGATTACAAGGGAATCAAACCCTATAAATGAATGCTGAGCTGTGCTGAAGAGATGGCATCTCGGTTGTTTCTATTATCTTAGGATAAAGTAGCATTGCTGATTATGAAAAAGCCGCTGCCCTACCTTTACATTCAAAGCCTGACTAGAAATAAAGGAGGAAGGTGAGAAATAATACCACTCGTCAGAATTCAGCTTGCAACAGCAGAAGAATATTTGAAAAAAAAACAATCTTTCTGCAAGGTTTAAATGTGTATGATGTTGATAGTATCAGTGGAATTTCTAATGACTCCATATTTGGTAAAGTTTACTTTGACCTGATAGGCTCTGTGGAAATACAACATATTATTTTAGTTAACAGCACAGTACAGTACCCTAACAGTGGAGTCACTGTTTAACCATTTTATTAGTTAGAACAGTGATCCAACCACAAATCTGGATAAGGAAACCATGGGTCTCTGGCCCTGTACTCTGACCGGCAGCTTTATCGCTGTCTTAAACCATCCTGAAGCCATCCCAATTCCTTGACGCAACATCATCATTTTTGTGCACTGAACATCTGTCCTCTGACGTGAAACCCAATGATGTAACTACCGTAGCTCCATGGAAGCCAAGGAACCTGTGTGCTCATTTAGGGTGACGGAAGATCTCAAATCCCACCCGATTTCTATGTGACATAGGAGACGTAACTCCCCTTTAGACTTTCGAAAACATCCGATTTCATACTCTACAGCTGTAAACTAAACCATTTCAGTATCACATGGTTAGACTACCCATTTTTTCTACAACTTATCCTTGCAAATATTTTCCTGTATCTGAATCTTGTCACGAATGTGAGATATTACATAATTCAAGACATTTAAAAAATTATTATCTATATCTAATCAGTTTAATTAAAGAAAGTACTGTTAACATCACCACTGTATTGAGACTAACACAGGCACACCTTGCAGACCAGGCAGTTATAAGCAGAGCTGAGCAAAAAATCCTCCAATAATTTGCTCTAAAATAGAAGGTGGCGAAAAAGTGGTTTGTTTCATTTGTAACCTTAACTCAGTAACGATCCCTTCATAGATATATTACAATAGAAACTTCCTTATGAAAAAATTCCTTACTCTCAACTCGCGCCTAAATAACCTAAATTTTTCTCAGGTTGGCAAATGCCACCGCGACTGTTTCGTTCATGACTCGCCACCTCTCCTTGCCGCTCTTCCATCGCAACTTCAACTTCCTCTTCATCACCACATTTACAAATCCTTGAGCTGTCAGCTCCATGCTGGCACTTATTCAGAGAGCATTCTCGCTCCCTCCCCCGTCACTATATTGAGCCGGGGAGCTGTGCCCCGCTTGGCACACGTGCTTCCACCACAAGTACCAAGACCTGCTCCAAGGTGCCGTGGCAGTGTCCAAGCGTGAACTGCTGGGAGAAGGTCCTCACCAAGAGAACATTCTCATCCAAGTTCCCACATATGCCAACGCCTCTCTGCACAAATGCGATTGTAACAAGCAAGTCTTTATGTGGACCTGTATGCAACCTATGCTCGCTTTACAGAGCAACACAAAGGGACTCTAAGATAAAGTATTTTCTAAACACTAAAGCAGTTTCTGTCCCAGGGTCTGATACCTAACTCACTCTCTGGTCAATTTTTAGACACCTCTGCAGCCTGCTGCACAGATTATCCTGGCAAATTTTCCCCCTTTATGAGAGCTTGGCTTCAGAATTACAGGTATTTTGCTCCCACCACTTTAAGCCCAGATGAAGCTTGGACAGGTGAAAGTGTATTTGCACCCCAGAGGAACAGTAATTTCAAGCAGAAAAAAAGTGTCACGCATCTAGTCATTCCATCACTTAGAGTATCTGCTGCTATTACTGACATGAAGTATTGAGCTTAGGAATTGAGATCAAATATTAAAACAGAAGTCATCTGATTACCATTACTTCTGCACCTTCACAACGTCTATCAACGCCTGGCTCGTTGGTAACCACTTATGTCCCATAAACATTCTTCTGGGAGGAGAGCAAGAGAGATTCGCTGCACTAGTGTCTATTAAGACACTTTCTTTTGGCGGCATGGATCTCCGTGTTTGTTTTCTGGTGATTTTTGTCAATTATGTCTTTACCCAATTAGCACAATCATACCTAATTATGTAATTAGGGTAAATATGTAATCTAATGACAATGTTCAATTACGATACATATCGATGTCATAAAAGTTGCTATTAAATATTGCGGTAGGGAGAACTGCATTACGTGTAGAGCTGTGCGCTCCTATGTAAGTTCATGTGCCCCAGCGCCTATTGTTCGTGACCCCTTTTAGGCCTCTTGCTTTTTCAGAATCGCAGAAATGATTTCACACTTCTGTGGACAAAAGGAAATCTCTGTCCCAGCCCAGCTAGTTTTATTTTAAAGCAACAGTGTAATCAAAAAATTGTGTCCTTTTACTTAGTGTAACCCTCTGATTTCTGAAATACAGTAGCTGAAGTAAACATGAAAAAGACTGCTGTCTTATCACAGGGAAGACAGAATTCACGTTCAGTGAATACTTATTTTCAAATGGAGAGGAAATGTCATTGTAGCAGTTCTTCCCAGACAGATCAAGGGTTTCTATCTCTGAAGTTAACAACAGTTCATGCCACTGACCTCAGAGGACATTAGATCAAGGTGCAGGCTTTAGTCTGGACTAGGAAGTTATGCAGAAGCATCGCTCATTTCCCTGCCCGTTCCCTTCATGGACTTCAAGTGAGAGAAGAATTCAGAAATTGCTTCCCCTACTCTACACTACACGAACCCAAATTTTACGTTTCATTTCCCCAAGAATGAGGAGAGAATTCAATTCCAGAACTTACTTTTGAGGATTGAATGGCTGGAATATTCCACTCTTTTAAAACATGCTTCAATGCAAAGCAGCAATTTAGTCATGATCCACAGAAAAGCAGGGTTTCAGAGGGCAGAATATTCCCAAATAATGACACAGAAAACAGTGCCTCATGTATTAATCCCCTGCAGCTATATCACACTTTGTGTGCATTTACAGACTACTCCTATCGACTTTACAGAGATGAACAAGACAGTAAGGATACCAGCAATGGAAATTCAGTACCGATGTGTTCAAGAAAGCTGAATTCTATTTTGTTATTATCAGCAGCAAAATCATCAGCTGAGATTTGGCTCTGAATCTTTATGGATGTGAATGATGTAGAAGACGGAAGAACCCACCTTCACTTTTAGATCCCAGGCAGGCTATTGCAGGGCTAGCCAAGGAGGGGGTGGAAAGCAGAAAATACTCATGAAGCAAATATATTTCCTTAAGTCATTGAGAAAAAAATAAATACCAAAACCCACAAACGATATTGTTCCAGTTTGAGGTCTGAAATCTTGTTTGCTAAATTTCAGCCTGGAGTGATCTTTTTTACAGCTGACTTTCATAAACCTTAGACAGAAGAGATTTTACAATGGAAATGCTGACATGATTCCTACTGGCCATCTCACCCATTCAGCTTTACTTGATGAAACTTTGTTATTAGAACTCGGTCGTGATGAGGAACCTCAAGAGGTTCAAAGGTTTACTCTAGCTCAGAGAGCTCTCCTAGAAGTCTGGCAGACACGCTAAACAGGGCTGGAACTTCAAGAGTCTGCAAAATAAGGAAAGAAGTCTCATCTGGGCGCAGCTGAAATCCAGAGCAAGTAAGTATTTTGAAAGCTATCCAAAATTTTACAACACATTACAAAAACGGTCTCTGCCTCAACTTTTAGCAAGAGTTACAGCAATCTGAAGATTTACTCAATATTACATTTCAATATCTGGTACTTTCTAGGGGAAGGGTAGCCATGCTCTCATTCCTGAGCCATATATAGCTTTTCGTCAGCAGCTGGAGCGCAGCATCAGCTCTGGGTTAGACAACACATGACACATGCTCTGTGCTGGGTCTAAGGGTGGATCAGGGATGCTGGTGGGCAAGGCGGCACAAGCTAGCGAGGGCTGCAAGGCTGATGACTCTAAATCACCCCAAAACCTAGGTTTTTTGCTTCGCCCAGGCCTGCTCTGTGATTGAGCAGTGCCCTGTGCTGTTGGTGTGAAGCTCAGTGAGCCTAGGCTGAATGCTCTTGTTCGAGATTCCACACAGCATGATAAGGACCCGGAGCCAAGGCTGGTTTCACACGCACACTGAAAAGTAAAGGAACTCATCGGTGGTTGCCAGGAAGCTGTACCAAAACTTGGTGCCACTTCCAGGGTGGCATGGTGAGGCTGTATTTCATCGCGATACTGCATATCTACGACCAAAGGCTCCGCAGCCCAGCTGGAGCACATCTCCTCTCCTCCTTCAGATGCCTGTGGTTAATGCTACTCATGTAATGCTCCTAAGTGATGGAGACTTCCTGGCTCAAGGGCAGGTGTCTGTCTTAGTCGTGGATTCCTCCCCTAAGAACATCCTCTCCTTATTTTCTCCCTTACTCATTAAAAGCAAATAAACAAAGAGGGAAAAAAAAATCAGATTACTGAAATAGTTATTTATGTGCCTTTTAAGAGTTTAACCAGATTTGATTATCTGAATAAGAGTATTTGGATATGGTTCAAATTCCAGGGTACACAATTACATTCTGCTTATCATGAATCCCATTTGCCACTGCATATGGTTATTCTAATTACCCGAATGCTATTGTGTGCTCCTCTGTTGACAAGGGCTCACTGCGCTCCACACCAGACGAGACTGGGAAAAGCGGGAGCACGCAAATGTAATAATTTTCACACCCCGGTGGATACCACGCAACATGCTTGTCTGCAAGGGGCCTTACAGGTGCTTCCAGTGAAAGATGTCAACAACAGAAATGAGAAACGGTCTTGTTATTTTGAGGGAGAAAGACATGATTTACCAAATCCGAAAAAAGAGGAGTTTGCTTTGGAAAAGCTTTGGTTTGCTTCTTCCGACGAGAACTACTGCTTCTGGCTTAAACTGTAACTCTGGCCAAACGAAACCCAATTGTAGCAAAGCCTCCCCAGATGCAGATATAGCCACGTAGTTCCACAGGAGGCATTTTTTTCCTCTTGGGAGGTACTAAAGCAATGACTCTGCCTATTGCTAGGGAAAGGGCCTGCATTAATTAAGGTACCAATTTTTGGAGAGGATATTGGGACTTTCTCAGGTCCCCAAGGCCTTCCTGGTACTTTCTACGTGCAGGTGCTCTGGTTCATTTCCAGCTACAGTAACTGCCTTCTATTTCTTTAAGCTCCCCTGCAACATCAAACTAGGTGAAGTATTCAGTACTGCCTGCCCTTAGCAATTTTGCAGCGCGTCTGTGCACTGTTATGCGGTCGCTGTGCCTCAGTGACAGATGAAGAGATCTCTGTGCACTCTGTATGGCACTTGGATCAAAGCTGCTGCATAAATGTAAGCTCCTTATCAACAAAGTGAGGAAAAAAATTCATAAGAAACGTACAGGTAGAAGCTCCGCAGAGTCCAATTAGTTTTTTCCATCCTAAAGGGAAGACACATTTCAAGGTTCTTCACATCATTTTGTCAGACTCCAGTTTCACTCTAAAACTTAATGAAGTGCAGTGAAATACAACCAACAGAAAAGAAATACAAATTAACTCTGAAAACACAATACAGTTCTTTTCAAAAGGCTGAGCTGAAAAACAAAGGGGCGGGGGAGAATATCGGAGGCTATAGTTAAAAAGAACAGGGGGCAGTTTAACGAGGAACAAACTAAAATCAATTTTTAAATCGAGTAAAACGTAAGAGGAGAAGGAGGGGAGGGGAAAGGCACACGAGCTAGTGGCAGGAAGGCAGAAGTTGGAGCCGGGCCATCCCAAGCACTAACTTCGGCTCAGAGAGCGCAGCCTTAGCAACATCAAGCAAACAGGTATAGCGAGAGAGCACTTCAATGCAAAGACCCAAATTACATGTCGCGTTTCGGCAGAAACCATGGCTACGCTGTGCTCAGAGAAGCTACGCTGGCCCTGCTGACAGAAGTGCTGACTCTACCCGTGCCCACGCTGGCACCCTCTCTGCAGCCCCGCTGCTGCACCTCTCGCTGCAGAAGACGACAGCGTTCAAGAGGCTTCCTTGGGCGTGTTTACCCTGTCCCGTAAAGCAGAGGCCACGGTGTCTCCAAGCTCACGTCAGGCGGAGCTGACGCGTGCCCACGCAGTGGCACAGCTACCCTTTTTCTTTGCCAAGCACCAGAAAACCAGAAGCAACCAGAAAACGTGCTTAGCCTCGGAATATAATGCGACGGTTCTCCTCACGGCAGCACAGGGCCTGCATCTTAGCCCCGTTTCTGATGGCACATTTCTAAAGTTTGCTTTCTAAGCATCCAGCCATGTTTAGATCAAGTCTCTCGCCAAAAGGAAAAAAAAAAAATGTTGGATATTGATTAGCAGGTCCCAACATAGTCAGTGAGAAACTACACTAAAATATTTTACAAAAAAATCTGTTTCCTCTTTCCTCTTCTTTGATTCAAATATTGATTTTCTAATCCAAAAATATGCTTTCAAACCCAACTGTGGTATCTCATTTTGCGACACATCTGCCCAATTCCCCTGCCACGGGCTTTTGGCACTCTCAGAGCAACGTCACCTGAAGTGCCAGCCTCTAGAAACATCCGTGACAAATTCCAGGCTTTTCTCAGCATATTCTGCCAGAAGCCTGATGTCTCCAAATGGCTTTACAGAGAAGAGACCACCATGCAGAAATACGTATTATATTGGGAACTGGGTTTGACCAGCTCATTTCTCCTGGGAGGTTAGACTAAATGAGCCAATACTTCCTTTATAGCCATAAACGTAGGAATCTAATGCAGTGCATATTCAGAGTATTTAAACAACAACAACAACAAAAAAACCAACAAAAAAAGCCAACGCAGAACATTAACAGCCCCTCTGGGAAAAACAAGTTTTACTGTCACAACGAGATGCAATCTCATCCTGCTGCTATCACAGCCCGTGATGACGCCCTACTCATCCCGCTGCGGGTGGAGCAACGACCACTAGCAAAGCCAAAGTGGAGGCAGGAACCAGCACCACGTCCCAACGGAGATCTCGACTCAAGGTCCATATTCTGGGTAGTATCCCACCACTAGGCTTCAATGTGGCCTTGCAGCACCCGCGCCTGAAAGAGATTTATCCTTCCCCCTCCTCAGTCACCTCTTATTGTCTGTTTTTTGAAGAGCCAAAACATTCCTTGTGGACACGTGTCAAAGGCCTTCCATGCACATTTATGTAACTGAGGCCAGAACGGCGACCAGACCACAGCGTTATTTCTGTGCTGCGGCAAAGGTAAGCACACACCCGAAAAACAGCCGTGCTGCACTACGGAGACCGCCCAGCAGCAAGGGTTCTTCTGGAAACCACGCACCTACTGCACTGCACCTTTTCTACCTTAATTTCCTATACATGCGAATTTTGACCACCCGTTCCCATACCCAAATGCATGGCCACAGAGAAGGCCAAACTGTGTGGTTTGTTTTCTTTTCTAATAGCTAGTTCAATTCGCGAGGGAGAAAGAAAAGTAGTTAAGACTGAAACTTTATTAGCAGAAGCCTTCTTTGACATCGTTTTATGGTTCTACAGTAAATAGAAAACACATAGAAAACCCTAGAAATTCAGCAAGGAAGAAAAAAAAAACTTTTTTGGACTGCAGCGGTGTGCGTCAAACCAGCCAAGTTCAAAAACAGAGAAATTTAAAAGTGGAAATGCAGACCAAATCTTTGGTAGAATTAACACTGAGAGCTGCTGGAAAGAAACAGTCAGACTTTATTTTGAGTTTACAGTCTAATTATTTTCATATAGAAGCTGTATAGTGGGGTTTTAAAAAAATGACTTCTTAAAAAATAGTTGTTCCACTTCCACAACTTAAAAATATTAGTTTTACGCAGCAGGTTTTATACTGCCTGCTTACATGGTGGGTTTTCTTCCTGCTTTACCAGTTTTTTGGAGTTGACAGCATGATTATTTTCCCTTAAAAACGATTTTAAAAGACATAAATACCATGAAATCGGAAGGAATGGGATTCTACAACAAACTAATTTTTGAGAGAGAATAGGAGTCGGAGGGCCAATACCCTCCTCTGTCACAGAGCTGCAAGCCTGCAGTATACCCAGTGACGCAAAGTTACTTGATATAAAGGCGAACAGAAGCGTCTATTGCTCTGACAAACAAATTGACGCCACAGAGCCAAGAAAGAACGGATCCACATTACTTTATAAATGAAACCGTCTTATCTGCTTCTCAACAACCTCCGAATTAAACAACCTGAGAACACCCTCTGCCATGTCCCCTAGCCAGACCTATGCATAACGTATCTGAGATTTAATCGCTTCAGCCTGATGTCACGTAACTCCCCCGTCCCCTTTTACTCAGGCACAAATGACTCGCTGGTTTGCATGAGTGTATTTTAATACGAACCAAAGCTGAAAACTGATATGATAACTGCAGAACAAGATTCGCGGCTCTGATTTTATAGTTCTTAAAACAAAAGAAGGGAGGAGGGAAGAAGGCATTAGACGAAAGATACAAACAGCAAAGTTGAACGTTGTCAGGTTAAAAGGATAAACACAACGCTGCGCGCTTGCCAGACAGACACATACCTATAGATACAAGCTTGTGTGGAATATGACCACAAGTTCGGATCTACGGGTTTGTGGCAACAGGCAGGGATCTCTTCTGTAATTTGCTAGCCTTGGGTTTTGATTTTGTTTTTAAAGAGGAAAACCATTTCTGCAAATGAAATTTCAGAGCTGTTAGTAAGTAGCAGCCTTCCTTCTCCTCAGCACCTTAAAACCCCTCCCTTGGAGGACAGGGGGGGAGAGGTGCTTATTGACTGTGCTATAACATTAGCTCTGTTGCTACAGTTTCCTTCACTCCCATGTAACCCTTCGGAAAAAAAAAAATCAACAAAATAAACAAGAAAACGAATTTTAAAATAAACAAAATAAAGCAGATCTGTGTTTCTTTCTCGTAAGTACTTTGCTGGACAGAATTACTGATGATTACACAGTACTGAAGAATTAACAGCCAACACTAGAGGTATATCGCTAACACTGTAGCAAATTATCAAACAGCAAAGTTTTTGTATGTAGACGGCGTTGCGATACGCCTGCATACCCCCACCCCGCAGAAAGTTGTCTTGTTTCCATTCTGGCAGCCTGGTTAAAACAGAACAGAAGAAGCAACTGCGTAAGAGTTGTTTCAACTTTCAGAGAAGTCATTACTGGTCTGGGGCTCTATTTTAATTCTATTTTTAAAGAAAAAAAATCCTTTCACTCTGCTAAACCACCTAGAAATTCTCCCCAGCTCCGGCTCTCTGCTGTCTCACTGCATTTCTTCCTAAAATGACAGAGACAAATATAAAACTTCTTTAGGATTTTTCTAAGAAGTCTTGAAAAAGAGTTGTGGAGCAAAGTTTTGCCACTGCAAGCAAGAAGCGTCCCCTCCTTCCCCCGAAGTTTCCAAGTTTTCTTGCCTGCGTAACTAACATTTCCCATTAATGAAATTTTATTGGGTGGGCAACTGGTGAGGAATTAGGCTGAAACGCAGCCTGGCTGTAAGCTCCACATAGAACTGGTGAACAAAATCAGTGAGATTAATCGTTGCTTAAAGTGTCACAAAATTTTCACTTTCTACCTCTTCTCCTTCTGAAGAAGATAAACTATATTAATGCAAGCTAATATCATTCTCTACAAAATGAAGCAGTCAACACTTGGAAAATAATTTTGCTATTTGGATGCTTTTAGAAAGTTCCCCCACTTCTTGTGTAGGTTCTTAAAATAAATCATTTTTTCAAGCTTTCCAGACTGGTAAGTATGCAATTAAACCAGACTTTTCCTTTACTGGAATTACTGCTTGGGCTGGGTTACAAGAAACTCCTGTTCCATCCAGCAATAGAGATGTTAAACTTTCGCCATCTGTCCAAAGGTTATCTAAATTGATCATCTAAATTTAGATTCCTACGCTTATGCTCCAATACCTACCTTAAAAGTGTCCAACTTTTCCAAAGTTTTCAGCACCCAAAATTCATACCAAGAACAGGAGCTGCAGGGGTTCAGCATCTTTGAAAAATCAGGACAACTTTTATGCGGGATCCTAAATGCAATTTAGGAGCACCCAGAACTCAGAAAGCTCTGGCCCTGCAATAATCGTGCAGCGGTCAAGGCAATGGGTCAGGGAGCACGTGGTCCTGCAGACAGAACAGAGTCACATCATGCACAAATACACGTATTGTGCACTTCTTTGGAACCGAACTGCCAACGGAATATAACAAATGTTACCCTACCAAAAATAACCCAAGCCCTCCAACTACAAAGCTCATTTATTTCAGGGAACCTAAGATTAAAATTCAGATTGTCTTTTGACCCTTCTAATCGGGCCTAACAGGCACAATATTAGGAGTCAGTACCACTGCTGCTGCATGTAGCAGGATTTCTTACAACGGCAAGGAATTTTTCCATCAGACTTTTGCATGTCACTCTCATGCTACAATGCAATACTGCATAAGACAGAATATTTTCTTTACATTTTGTTTGACCCTAATACTCTTTACATTAATGTATGTATATGAAGGCAAGCTAATTTGCATGCGTGTCTGCTGGCAAAGAAATACTTTATTTTTTCATATGAGATAGGAAAAAAGTAATGATCTCACTGAAATACACATACTATGTGGAGGTTACATTTTGACTAGATTTTCCTAGTTCTAAAACTTTTTTTCCCCTTAATAGCTCACAATCTCATTTTCTAACCACTGGGATAGTTCAAGTCCTTGAAGGAAACCAAGATGTAACATTTGGGTGGCCTGTACATACCTCCTTGTGGTATGGGACATGTGTCCTCAATTCTGACTGGTCTGAATGGAAGTTGCAGGCACCCAACGCACTTCAGCAACCGCTCTTTATGACTGAATTATCGCAGCTCTTCTCAGAGACAGAACTGAGCCAGACCTTCAGAGAGCCCATCACATGTTTGGGAGGGCAGCTGTGAGGTGTTGACCCACACAGAAAATACACCCTTTATTTCGTCGCCTAACGGAGGGCTGATCTCTGCTGCAGTTCTGGCCAACCATCTCCTTCTCCCTTGCTACCTGATTGGCTTTTACAAAACAAAAGGGAAGAACGAGTGTTAGGATCCATCGCCGTAGCTTCAGTTGTTAAAAAAGGAAAGAGAGAAAGAGAGAAAGCAGCAATAGCTATCTCTAGACAAGCACCTATGTACGCCAGATAAATCACTCAAGCAGGTCCCCACTATAAATCTGATCGACCACTTCTGCATTCCTGTGAGCCCCGGAGAAAGGCAGCTCGGTAGCACAGAGATTTCATTTAGTGGCACCTGTATGCTGTAAATTACAAGTATCCAGGAACCAACCTACTCCTTCTCATACATTTTGGAAAACAAACTCATGGACAATTTTTGAGACACTGAACTGATAAAGGCAGCAGCAAACGAACACAGTTTTGGCTTGTGAAAGACATGGATTTTTTTTTTTTTTCTTTAATGAGCACTGCTTTCTTAAAGATGAATTTCACTTATATCAAATACATTCAGGGAGACTGAATGAGAGCCATAGATTGTACAAGATCTGGGTTTTGAAACATTTCCCTACATTGATTAATCATACAGCTATTGTACCTTTTGAAAAGCTGATGAACATATACACAGTGGCAGAAAATCCATGACAGGTAAACAAATCAATCATTTTCACACTGTATTTGTCTAGAATGCTAAGATTACAAATAAAAAGTTTCAACCTGTACATGAAGGGTCATAGGATTTATATTAAGGATTGTGGTACCCTTATCCTAAGGATACTTTGCTTCACTATTAATTTTATAATATGTCAATGATCACAGGATCAACAAGGCTTTGGTACTAGAACCTGGGACAGCCAAAAAACTAATACACTTTCGTTAGTATTAACCCAGTATAAGACTGGCATTTTATAGATTTATAGCCAAAGGAATATAGAAGGAAACATGTAGAAATAAAGTCTCTAAAGACGTAACATTGGTTTTGGTCTGTGGGTGGTATTCTAGCAAACCACAAAGCATAAATGCCCTGTCCCAGGAAAATCGATCATTATGGAATGCATTGTGTGCCTGAGTAAAAAGCTGTTTGCAGCCATTTCATACTTCTGCCACGAAAATAAGACAAATAAGAAACACGACTGCTAAGTAATTCCCATTCTTTTCCCCCACCCCTTCCCCCCAATTTTAACCCCAATCTATTTAGGCCTATAAATATATATACAGGTATATATATTTTTATATAGATACACACACACACGCTACCTTAGGTTTAAAGACCTGTATCGATAGATTTCTGTACTTCCAATAATTTTAAGAAATTATAAGGAAAAGGAAGATACTGACTGAAGAATGTATGAGAAACCAAATTACCTCAGTAGCAGCATTTTACGAGATTTCTTATCGAATGTGCGCTGCCATATTGCTAGGCCCAACTCTTCAAGGAACGTACTCTGGAAGACAAAATATTTATGGATATTTTCATGGCATATTTTCAAGAAATGGATTCTACCTGTATATATCCAGAGCCTACAGCTTTAGAAGCAAAAGGAACAGACAAGGTCCTAAGAGAGAAATTACTCCCCCCTCCTGAGATCCCAATTTTAACATTTTTTTTGGAAGATTATTTTCCATGTTACACCTTGGATCAATCCACTCCTGCCCTCCCCCACACAATGAGTTAAATCTGTGGAAATAAAGCATTTCTTGTAACACAAACATTTAAGAAGTTTGCCAATTCTATTACTACCAAAGCGATTAAGAAAAATAAAGCAACGTGGTGGTTGCAACAGCAAATGCATTCCCTGCTAGTTAGTAACACGCATCAACTTCTTAAACTGATTAGTTATCATATATAGATCCTTATCCAATTAAAGTTTGATAAAACAGAATCAAATAGGAGGATCGTTACCTGCTTTTGAGAAGGTTCACCAAGCAAGCATTTTAAGCTTTTTGACTCTTTTAACACTGATACAAGGAATAATTATTTCTCTCTGCCGATGCGATTGTTAAAAGAAGAGAAACCCCGGATTGTGGTGGCTTCGTGGATGCTATTCTTTTTGCACCACAGCAGGATTCTTGGCTGCCAGTCCAAGCTGCTTTCACTTGCCAAGTTTTAAGATGCCGGTTTTGCCTTTCATTTTATTGTTCCTTTCGCAACGTTAAAGACCGACTTAAAAAACCATGCACAGCTGCTATCGGGGAGGGGGGGAATTATTTGAATTTTGCACAAGAATGGAGATGAGGAAGGAGCGCGCTGTGATGTAACCACAACGACACCCACAGAAATATTTCCAATATTGGGGGGGACGGACTCACGCTCAGAATCCTGGCGTTTTCCTACAACACAGTTGGGATCTAGTGTAAGAGAAGGAAATAATAAAAACGTCCAGACCTACGATCAACCGTAGTCCCGTTAGAGGTGGAGGTTGATACTTCTCCCCCCCCCACCACCTATTTTTTAAATCCACTTGCTGCGGCTTAAGACTATTCTTTCTCATTGAGGATTTCTTCCAGGGGGTGCAGGGCAGCAGAGGTTGGGGAGCAGCCTAACAAAAGGATTCCCCCCGCACACAGACTCCTACCCACCCTTCTGCTGCGTCCCTCTGACAGGAGTTCACCCATGCCCAAACATCACGGCCTTTCTTTTGACGCAATGCCACCGTGAAGAGACTCAGCATCGCGGCGCAAAAGCTTCCATCAAAATTCAGTACGGGGCTGCGAATTCTTTCATCAAACGCATTCATTTATCGTAAGCGAGCGATTTTTTTTTTTTTTTTAAAGAGATTGTGAGAAAGGAATAGATTTTTTAAAAATCCCCAACTTCCCTGTATATGAGGTGGTTTATTTTATTTTACTTGATGTAGCAACAAAATTATTGGGACTGGCACCCAGGCTCAAATGCATTTAAATGAACAAACAGCAACAAAAAGTTGCTTGTCATCCTTCTCAGACTTTAACTAGCTATTAAAAGCGTTACGGTGGCTTATGCCCCGTATACATTATAAAGTGTAGAATGATAGAACTCTCCCATCAGACCCAAACTGAACAGCTACTTCTTGATGCAGATGTTGGAGGGACATATACTTCCTATCTGTGTAAGGAAAATGCCCACCCAGACACGGTTCCTTGAGTTACCCCTGCAGCCAGACCTACGCGCATACGAAATCACGCAGGGTAGCCGGAATGGCTGGAGACGACTATTTTTCACAGTACATAGGTGACTGTTTATACAGCCTGCAAGCCAGAAAATGGAAGCTGTTTCAAACATACAATAATCGAGGGTGAAAACAGCTCTGACACCAGCTGTTATACGTGCAGAGGTTTACGGCTGACTTTACAGCAGAACTAACTGCAACTAGCAGGAGATGAATACACCCCCGTATTTCATATTTTAAGAGAAAAAGACACAGACTATAGACAACAAAGTTTCTACGAAAACCAACAGTCTTAAACAAAAGCAGCGTGAATTAATAAGGGGGAACGAGAAACGGAAGCTTTGTTCTAAAGTGGAAGCATAAGATGTGAAATTTCAAAATCAGATGGCTTGGTCTGTGATTTCTTTCATTTAAATGAATTGATCTGTTGCTAAACTGCTGCTCTTGTGCCAAGAAACTTTTAACTCTTTCGGCTCAAAACTCCCCATGTTTTGCTATTTTCTCTCTCCTCCCAAGCACGCTACGATTAAATCGGAAAGCAGAAATTAAAAACCAAGTGGGAAATAAAAAACAAGAGCATAAAAAGAACGGGGGAATTAAACCCACAAGCACATGCAGAACACAAAAGAGCCACGATATGGAGCGTATCGGTGCTTCGTTAGAACTTCTGCTGTATAAACAACGTGATTCTTCTTCTTACAACGTTGCTAAAACTTGGAAAGGAGACAGAAAGGCCTTCAACCTTCACAATTCCACGTACAGCAAGAACTCCGGGGCAAACCCAACAGAAACCGGGCTAGCAGCAAGAAAAACAACAGAATCCCTGACCTAATTCATTGCAAACATTCACTTACCGAGAATGCCTTAAGCATTTCCAACAGAACCCCCTTTCCTACACATGTTCGCCTATGTGAAAAAGAACAAAAAAGCAAACTGAAAAGCTCTCAAAAACAACCCAAAAGATAGCTGCTTTGGTAAAATTTGGGTGAGAGTTCCTAGTGCTTTTCCATTTTGTTTTGGATTTGTTTTGCCCACTTAAAAAAAAAAATTGGATTAAAAAAAATTGAAAATAGACATGTCGTAATTAGAGATAATTCCAGGGGAAAAAAAGATTTATTTGTAGAAAAAAAAAAAATTATATATCTATATATCTCCCACTTTCCAGTTCTGCTGCAGTTCCCCCTAAACTGCTGCTGCTTGCTCCAATCTGCTGCCTGCTTAACAACGGAATGACAGGCAACATCTGTTTGTATAGAAGCCAAGATCAAGCCTTCAAAATTTTTTTGGCTCAGTTTCTTTTTTTCTTTTTTTTTTCCCCCTCCCCCCTCCCCCCGGAAAGCTTAAAAAAAATAGAAGTAAAAGAAAAAGTAAAAGCGCACAGCAAGATTTTGAAAGCAACTCAAGTGAGGCAGCAACTATTTTCCCTTGAGTTATTTCAAGGTACAGTACTTCGAGGATAACTCTTTCCTCTCTCTCCACCCGCCGTCACCTCCTCCCCTGCTCTCCCCACCCTACATCCTCTCTCTTGCCCCATGCTATTAATAAAGTATCACAGAAACTGGAAAAAAAAAATCCAACGTACCTTGATCACTAAAAGGCCACTCCCTCCTATGGGGAGGGAGGGGGTTTCTTCAGTAGGCAACTAAAAAAAAATTGTACGGGGAGGGGAATAATGGGACGGTTCGGGGGACAGTCTTGCCACAATCCTCTCACCCTCTTTTTTTTTTTTTTCTTTCCTCCATTTTACAGACAATAAAATATATTCTGCATATTTTGAAAATAAAAGAAATTGTTTTGAAATAAATAAATACGCGGAAAAAAATCAGCCCAGATCCAAATACAATTCAAATGACTAACAATGTCAGTCTACTGCCAATTCTGTGGCAAATCGGGAGAAAGCACAATAATTCCACATGCTGAGATGTGAACAACTGGAAAGAAACCAACTCTCTAGAAGTCACAATGAAAACTATTACGGTGCCCCCACCCCCAGCCCCACTGCCACCCCTTTCTGAGTCTCCCCCTGTACCCTCCTCCCTCCAGGGGGAAAAAAAAAAAAAAAAATTAAGCCACTAATTTAACAAAAGGAAAAGGAGAGGGAAAAACAACAACAAGACCATCAACCGAAGCTATTTAAAAACTCAGGGAATGTTTTATTCACTGGTGATTTGGGACAATGTTCCCGCGCGCGCACACACACACACACAACCCCCCATGAAAAAAAAAAAAATCAGACAAGTTGCTAAGGAGACTTGTGTAAACTCAGAATACAGGCACATTTCTGGCCTTTCCCCCTATATTCCATCTCGTATTCCGATCACGCACCACTGCGGCACGATTGCACCAATGCACTGCATTAATCTTGGCCTTAAACGGGCTGACTGGCAAAGCAAACTGTGTGTATATATCATCTTTCAAACTTAACAAGTTAGAGGGAGAGAGGGTGGTGGTGGGTGGGGAGGGCTGGGGGGGGGCGGGAACCTTCGTGCTGAATATAAAATATAGGAGCCGAGCTTAGTAAGGGAATTTTAAAGAGGAAGTGTTATCCAGGCATATATATAAAGCTGCAAGCCTCCCTGAGCTTTCTTGCGTCTCTCTCGCTGTGTCTCTCTCGCTCCTCTCTCTCTCCCACTTCTCCGAACAAAATCCCCGTCCCCTGGCAGATGTCTGAAACGCTGCCAGATCTAACAATGTCGGACCCACTCTCTGCCACCAGACACTCGGGGCCGCAGACTACCTCATTCTCTCAGCACAGTGGGGTCATATATACATATTAAACAACCATTTATTTTTCTTTTTTTTCGGTCCCCGATGTGCGTGTTCCTGAACCATACATTTCGAGATAATATTTACGCCTTCTACTTTCAGGAAGGGGCAGGTTAAATCAAAGCCTGAACCGTTCGTGGAAGGCGATTGTCGCCGCACAGCACAATCCATTCCTCAGTCACTGACAGTGCACCAGCCCTTGGCTGGGACAAAATTAAACTTTTTTTTTTTTTTTTTCTGTTTCTTGTTATTTGGGTGCAGGAACTACACCTCTTTCTTTAAGCCCTCCTTCCATCTCTCACAACCTCAAACCCTCTCGCACTGACAGACAGCTCGGTACAATCATTCAACACCTGCCTTTTGCTTGTTTTGTACACTGCATTTCACAAGACAAGGATTTCAATCCTCACATGAGGAATCCAGTAATCGACAAATTCAACAGCGGCACGTACAGGAAAAGCCAATTTCATGGGCTGTGCCTTGGAGCTAGTCCTAGAGCATTATCCCGCTTTCAGGTCCGACTGAGGAAGGCAGCATATTCCAGAAGGGGAACCCAAACTGCCTTAATGAGCATCATCTTCACTTTATAGCCAGGCCAGCAAAAGCAAAGGAGAGGGGAGTCCATTTGCTCAGCCCCAGAGGGTTTCCACGCCAGAGCTGAGAGCGGTCCCTGCCTGCATTTCAGCACAGCCGACGCCACACCACGGTGCCACCCCACCCAGGAGAAGCATCGTCACGCGTTGGGCATACGGGGGCAAACGCTCATTCCCTGCCCCGGTAGCTGCTGTTCACGTGAGGGACTCGAAGCCCATGCTACAGGCGGGGTGAGGGTGCTGAACAGCCACACGTCCCACGGGCTTTGTCTCAGCTGCAACGTAAGATGCAAATGGGTAACTGTGACTAATGCTCTTGACAAGGCATAAAGGAGGGACAATATGGAAATCTGAAAGAAAAAGTATAGTTGGACTCAAGAGCATCACGCGGAGAAAGGAGAGGCTGGCCATCAAGAACAACTCTACTGGTACCTTCCACTTAATCTAATGACAATCTCACTCATAGGACTATTATCACGGCACCCGGTGGGGCCAGTTCTGGCAGCGTGCTTTCCTTTCAGCTCCAAATGACAGTGTGAGGGCATTACTAACAGAGGAGAAAATGATAAAGTTCTAATCACTAAATTTGGGCTCCAGAGCAAGTGAATCTGTGGCACTGCACCGAAGTTAGAGAATGAAATATGTATTTTAAAAATGCCTCTCAGTGGGTCAGTGCTCAGGTGGCTACAGAGCCACCCTGACCCTCACTCCCTGAAATTCAGAGGTGTCTAGCACTGCCCCCACTCGTCACTTCTCGTTCCTCTTCCACAGATCTACCGGAAAGTGGAACATTTGACTCACCTGACCGCTTATCTTTTTTGGGAAGAACCACCTGAAACAAAAATACCAAATGAACACGTTAAAACTATTCATTTAAGACAAAGGTTTGGCTTTTGCCCTAGCAGGTAAGGAAAAAGTCGGAATCATCAGAAAAATATGATTTCTCACATACTGGTGTTTTTCCAAGTTAAACAAAAGCACACAAAACAAACATTTCCCTTTCCCCAGCTTGTTCAGCCCCTTTGAACAGACAGATACTCCAAGCCCAACAACGCGGAGTCAAAGCACCTGCCTGCAGGACACCAAGTGCTCAGGTCCACACATTTATGAACGGCTGAAATGAGGCTGAAGATGGTGTTGTACCTTAGCTGCTTCTGAAGGTTACGGCTTCTACAGCAGAGCCCGGAGAAGGGACCATGCCACAGCTTCTCATAAGCGTCAATGAAAAATCAGTCATTTTAACTTAAAAGCAGCAAAGGAGACGGTGTAGACCTAACCAGACGCTGCACTGGATCAGGGACTGCTCACACCCTTCTCTCCCCTGGGTGAGCTGCAGGGGGGAGAGCTGCCTGCAGATGTTCAGACCTTCAACCAGTGCAGCCGAGCTGGGAAGAGGATATTTGCCTTTGCCTCTAGCCAGCCAGCTGTAGTTCGCCTTTGAAAACCTCATACTGCAAAGCAGACATATCCAGCTCTGCTGAGGCTGATGTAGCCTTTCATCACTGAGGTAGATAACTGAGCCCTAAGCAGTCCTGCCTACAGAAATATGCTCAATACTGGGGAAAGACCCGAGCGCGCTGACTGCACCCGCGCCGCTTCTCACAAAATCCATACTACCAGAGAGAAGACGACCGTGCGCACATAGCCTGGACACAACTTGAGCATTTTTCCAAGGAAAACAGAATCCATCGGTCTCAGGCCACTAGATAGCTATTAAATAAACCATCAGGCCCAGTAAGACAGGGTATTCGCAAGGCACCAATACGGATAGAAAATTGAGAAGCAGTAAGGCAAGGCAGAAGAGGTAAAAATATGCTAAAACCACTGCAGACGCAGTGGCAGGCACTTTACGTACTTTGCTAGTTCTGGGCCCTAAGGTTTTCAGAGGAATTTCTAGTGTTGAGGTTGACTAAGTGGGGCTACATTTTTGTTTTGGTTGCAAATTGGAAGCCACTATTTTTATCCACAAGTCCCCCAAAGCATCTGTTTCTAGCTATTTAAGACTTCCTTTTATAAGACCCAGTTAGAGGTATATCATTATTTTTAAATGTCACTCTTTGCAGTCACACTTACATTTTATCATCATTACATGTGTCATTATCTGTGTGTTTGAACTGTGTAATTTGAAGATGAGGAGATAAAAACCTTGCAGGGGGCCTGAGAGTTACTTCCCCTTGAGCAAATATTTTGGGATAATACCTACCATTTGGTACAAGCTAGTGCATCCCCAATGAAAGGAAAAGCAATCCTTTTACAGGTCACGCTTTAAAGTCACCTAGAGAAAGAAACTGTTTGGAAGCATCCAAAGAGCAGGCTAAATCCCCAGCAGAGAAGGAGAATACCCCACTTGTTCCTAGCTTGTAGTCAAGGCACAGCCATCTAGAAAAATCTGTACAAATATCATTTGCTTTCACTGGAAACACCGTATTCACAGCGAGTTCTGTTTCTCCCAAGGAGTAAAAGATGGGGATATATCAAACTGTTTCAGCGTTGGACTGTAAGACAGAAGACAGTATGTCTCATTTAATGAGCTACATGGAGTCACAATTACAACAGACCTGACAGAGCAGTAGTTTTGGACCACTTAAAGGTTCATATAATGTGATGTAAATGCAACTCAGGTAATTTAATTCAGGAGGCTGCTTTCCTTTTGCTGTTTCTGTAACTGATCTACCTTGCTGCTACTAATGGCTATGGGGATTTTTTATTGCCTCATCACCGCTGTCCCCAAGTGACAGGCAAGTAAATGAGATCTACTCCAATCTCTTCCTATAGCAGGCAAAACAGACCACTCAACGGCCGAGGTACGTCATCAGGTTCTGGGAGCCTGTAAGGCACCAGTAGTGGGATGCTACCACAACGGGCAAAGCAGCAAGAGACCAAAAGTCTCAACCTCTGGGTCTAATCTGAGAGACAGATGCATGCAGGAGTGGCATCTAAAACTGCATTTCAAAGGCAACAATGAGAGCTGTCATGCAACCAGCAACAAGACATGTAGAATCTCAGTTCCTGACAAGCAGCAGCCCCAATTTCACCTAACACTGTGTGGGACTTGATACTGTACTTGGTGTAAAAGCTGCTACGCTGTCCAAGAGTGGGTCAAGTGCACGAAGTAGCGAAGAGAGTCACACACGTTATGAACGGTTTGGGTTACATTTTTCACGCTTGTCGAGGCCTTCTAGCAAGAAATTCTGTCCTCTATATACCCTATCCTAGAAATCCTAAGGAGAAAAAAATGTACCTTCTTCCACCCTGAAGTCAAAGCTGTAACGAAGAGACCAAGATAAGCAAAGGCAAATTCTAGACAGAATAGCAATGGTTCACTGAGAGTGGGAACAACCTTACACAGCTTCTAGGTTAGCAAAACACGGGGGGCACAGTAGGGGATCTTTTCTTCCACTTCTACTATCCAAACCCTGTTCACAGCTGCTTACTCAAAAAGCAGCTGCCACATGGAAGTTCAATAAGGGAAAACCAGCTCCAGTGTCCCAGGCTGTATAGCACACACAAGATTTGCAGTGTTGTTTTCATTACCAAAGTGCCACATCATGCCAAGGGAACACTTTTTCAAAAAGCGTGGGGAGGGTGGGGAGGTGTGTCAACCCACGGACAGCCCTTTGGACAACCATCTTCATTCTGAACCAGCAGACCCTGGCTAACGTCGGGAGGCACGCAGGGTGCTGAGACCACGGCGGGTGCACACGCAGCTCACCCAGGCTGCCCAGCCCTACCTGGAGCTGCCAGTGCCTGCCATGTGCGCCCCGGGGAGAACGTGTGCACACACCTACACATTCCTTCTGCATTATTCCATGGGAGGTTCATTCCTTTGGCCACCGATTCACTGAGCTCCAAGCAAAGGAGCCCTCCAAGAGTCAGAGCAAAGACAAAAAGCTTGACTGGCATCTCGTCAGGTTTGAAAGTCAGATATAAATCATGCGAGAAAGATGTTTCATTAAACGCTGCTGTCGTGTTTATGTGACTCCAAACCTTCAAACAAGAAACACTACACCCCAAAACAGGACAATCGATTCTGGATATTATTCTAGACACACAAACCTATAAGTGGGTACAAATGACTTTAGTACGAAATAGATGTTGACACATCTAACGGAAGTCTCCAGCGACTGTCTTTCCCTCTTCCCTTCCCTCCTAACATGAAGCTGGCAAGTGTCCATATCAGGTACCAGGGAGACAAACCTTCATGCTAGTCTCCTCCATCAGATTGTCACTGCCATTTACGAAGCCCTCCTCCAAATAAGTGGATTGCAATAATCAGAACTGCTGCCTTTAAAACTTATTGAAATACGGCTATGTAGGCATACAAAACCGATTCTTCTTGGCCAGCCTTTTAGCATTGCTCATGGACATTCATTCCTTGGGCATCTAACCAAACCCAGAGAAAAAATGTACCCTACCTTCATTTCCCAGTGTTGCTACCCCTCAACCACTCTGAACCAGGTTGTTTCTCACTGTCATCAGGCTGAGTAAATAGCATTAGTCATTGTATCCTTCAAACTTGTCTGAGCTTCTGTCCCCTTACTTTCAAATTTTAAATGGTTTCCCCCTTGTAGGTGGCATGGGGCTAGTGCACTATTTTAACCCTAAAGTTAAGACTTTCAGAAAATTACCTGCGTCATCAATCAGGAGCTTTCAGTGTTGCAAGTTCGCTACTGAAATCGTGAGAGCAGAGCATGACGTTTTACAGGCAGAGAATGGAAGCACGGAGAGAAGGAGCAATTTTCAGAAGCTGACAGAGGAAGTGCACAACAGAGCCTGGAATTTATCTCACATCTCTTGGTTCCAGGCCAAATGCTTAAACCACAAGATCATCCTTCAGGCCTAGGACACCACCAAAATCTTTAACTCTTGTATTGTAAGATCCTGAATAATTTTCAATAATTGTTTTGTAGCAGAGGTGGCTTCCAGCCTAGGACAGGACCCTGATCTGACTGCCCAATGTTCAAAGACAGAGAGACAGAGTTTGGGACTTGTCTGTTGGATAACAGCCCACACTGGTTTTAATATCTGATTTGGGCATTTCACACCCCAGACGTGACGTAGCACTCCACATATTTCTGCCTCAGCTGTGCTACGACAGTTTGCTGGGATCTGAAAATGGTGAAAGAGCTTTTTCCAGATACAATACCTTACTGAGAGAGTGTCCCTTGCCACACCTTCCCTCTACAACCTCAAACGGGAAAAAAATGAAATAATCAGAACTTTAGGAAAACTGTAAAGTAGTGAGCAGAATTTCAAGATAACTTGGAAAGAGAATATTCAAGCACAAACCAACAAGTTTTCTTGTACATTTGTGGGGAGGAAGAAGGGACATCTTCTACTGTCCAAAACATTGCTTTTCAGTAGGTATAAAAATACTGCAACCCCATTTCCCTTCAACACAGAACCAGCCAGAAAATAAAGTGAAACGTTGATTATCATAGCAAGAGTGATGGCTAGGGAGGGAAAGAAGGAGGGGTAAGAGACATGTGTCTACATGCTCAATACCAAAGCAAGGAGGGTTGGAGTGAAGCAGATGTATATCTGAAAGCAGCCAGTCTTGTTGGGGGGGCAGGTGGGAACCCTCACGGCCACTTGTCCATCACCTCTTTGGCCTGAGACTAAAGAAAGGACAAGTGAAACAAATGGGGTCACGGCTTAGCACATATCATAGAGCCACCCAACGGGGAAAAAACCTGCCTCTCTCAGTTTCAAATGACTCAAAGAGAAATTGTTCCACCACTTCAGCTTTTTGGCTGCACGTCCCCTTAGAACAGAGTGCAGTGAGCGTTTTATCTCATCTCCATTTTCTAAATCTAGGTCACCTCAATCCGTGGCTGCGCTGCTAGTGATGCCTCTACGATTTGCCACAGCCCTGGCTTGAAGTAAGTCAGCAGCAACTTCGGAAATGCTAAAGGGCAGGCAGTGTCAAACTAGCAAATGGAGGCGGCTTCTTATAACCCAGCCTCTGCACAGTCACTGAAGAAGATGGATCACCCACCTTCGGTGATGGCTCACTTAAGGAGAAAAGCCTTTGGGCCCACAATCAAAAGCCAAGAAAATTCGCCTCTTCAGCTGCTGGACACAGCAACAGGAAAATGCATCATTCATTACCACCACGCTGTTCCAGTATGGCTACAAAACTTGCCTCTGGTAAGAGGAAACGGGGATGGAACAGACTGAGAAAGCGGTTCACACACTGTTGTCAAACTTTCTGGAGATATCCTGATGTCTATCTCTGAGATACTTGCAGATCTAAGACCAGCGTAATTGAAGTAAAAAAAAAGAAATCTGAAACCAGCCCTCGCAGTTCAAGAAACGTAGTCTTCTCCCTTTCCTTGCGCGAGGGATCGTCCCTTGAAAAGGCCTAAAGGATGAACACGTAGAAGATGGTCTCGCTTGCCATAGCAATGTCTATTGCTGCAAACTGGAAGAGGGAGAAGTGCTTCAGACCTGCTTTAGATTAGGAAGAGACAGGAGAAATAAAAAGAGCATCTGACACCAAAATAAAACTATTTTGGTCACTGCCATCTCCCTTATTCTAAATGAAGCAATTGTGGGCTACGTTTGTTTTGCATTCATAATTAGCAGACAGAACAGATGGCAAAGGCGTCACTTAAAGCCACACGTCCGACAAAATAACCCAGGCTGCCAGTGCAATTTTTCACTAGGAACAAGGAATACTTTCCCCTCTTCTTCCCATTGAAATGTATCCCAGAGAAATGAGGCCAGCAAATGTTTGCATCAAGTAGGGGATTCACCGCAAAAAGGAACCCATTGTGTTTTGGAGTGTGTTGATTACTGGCTGAGTGAGGAAGAAAAGGGCAATAGCAAATGGATTGCTAAGAGAACAAAAAATAGGAATGGAAACTAGCGATACATTGCCAGCAATATAACAAGGGGCTCAAATAAACATATACTCTCTCCTCCCTTTAGTCTTGTGGTTCAGGCATAGGCTGGAACTCAGGACATCTGTGTTTCATTTAAAAGACAGCTGAATAGGAGAATCTTTATCAGTGAAGGTATCTGTTGTCCCACACCCATACCTGACTCCTCCTGGATTAAATGCGCTTATCCTCTCAATACCTATCTCAGTTTAAGGATACCAGAAAACTCACCGACAACCAAGCAAGGCACAAAGTTTAACGCATCGCCCACTGCGTGCGGACGGTTCGTAACCACGGCCAGGAGAGACTCTTTCACTAGAAATCTGGAGTGTAACACACGTGTGTGGCACTCCCATCCTATTTCCTCTGCCACAAGCACAGGCAAGGAATGAGATAAAAAAAAACCCAAACCACATACTACTTGCTGAAAACATTGAAGCACTGTTCCTTGGTCTTTTGGATAGTACTGTACTGTGTTTGGCTTGTGACCCCCAGAATACAGGTATGTGAGCATCTCAGAGGCAGAACTTCTCTGGGGAATCTCTCCTGACAGCCCATCTTGCGTGACAAACTCCCTTTGTTAAGTTCTTAACCTCCTACAACGCCCCAACAATTTAATCACGGTGAATATCCCTGCTTGTTGGAAAGAAAAAGGAGAGACAGATACTAATATAGTTTCATTCCTTTTATAGCCTTGTGAGGTCCTCCGACAGCCTTGCTGATGGACTACAAGAGGATTTTGGCATACCGTTCTCCGAGCACTATGGATAAGCTGTTCCTAGCATGCATGACTGAGCAGTATCAGGACCCAGACTGATGGGCAATATAATAAACATCATGAGCCTTGCCTCACTCATATTGCAAATGTGCTAGTAATCGTGAGCTTCCATAGCTATTGCAGTCTCAAAACCTCCTCTCTGATACTATTAAGATGCTAATAATTGTGAGTCTTGTCCAGCTATTGCAGCCACAGGCTTCCTCTCTCAGACACTGCAAATATGCTAATAACTGTGTGCCTCAATAGCTACTGCAGAGTAGAACTCTGCTCTCTCTCATGTTGTAAATACAATAATAATAATGACGCTCAATACTACTGTAGCCTGCTCAGCTGATCCTCAGTAAAAGAACAATGCCTAGAGAAAGAGCATAGATCTTTAGGAAAGAGTGCAGGCTTAGGGAAAAGGATAGGTGCCTAGGAAGAGCATAGACCTAGAGAAAGAGAATAGGTCCCTACAAGAGAGTTAAGTCCCTAGGAAAGCATGTAGACCTAGGACAGACCTCAGCAGGACCCAAAGCTACTACCTCCACCTCTTCCCCCTAGTCAAAGACCCTTCTGAAAAAGGAAAGCCTCTCTGGGGAGGAATACATTGACCAAGGCCCATCTATCTGCCAGGTGTCTCCATCAGGGGTGGGATGGACAGGCTGCCTCAACACTCATCCTTTCAGCGAGGCTCCCGAAGATGCTTTGAGCAAACCCCTTAGCAGTTCTCCCTCAGGCCTTTCCTTCCCTGATTAACCTCCTCTTCCCCCAAAAGCATGCCTCAAATCGCCGTGAATTAGAAACATCCAAATAATGTCAGCGCGGAGGCACTGGTATTCATGCAACAGGACTAATGCACGCTAACGGAGATGCGTCTTCCTACAAGGCAGCACGGTAACTTTCTCGGGCAATCGCAGTGGAAAATCTCTCCCAAGCATTGCCGCTCCACTCACCATCTACTGGTGTAGGAAAGGACTCAGAAGTTTCAGCAAGTTCCACAATATTTTCATATACAGTATTAAGAATATTCAACTTTAAACAAAGAAAGCACAGTCACAGTATTTTATGGGTGAAAGGACTTAATACAAAGCAGCTATATTAATGCAAGATATAGTTAATTCACCTTCCTAAACCAGATGGTTCTAACATTTTTGGACACTTTCTTCCTATTTCATCTCTGTTGTATAGTGGAGACTTAACTTTATTTTTACTTCTTTCAGCAGTTATCTGAACATTCATAAGCAGAGAGCATTGTGCAAGAAACAGGCTCATCTAAAACACCAGTGTGACTTCCCCCCAGCTTCAGCCTCAAATGACATTTGCTTTTTGTTACCTCCACTAGCTCTAAGCTGCAAAATCTCCCTGCTTTTGCCAGCTGCTCAATAATCCAAAGGAAGGACCTCTATATGCTAAGCCATCAGGACACACAGCCCAGGGGCATACCTTAATACCCTCCAAATTTGGAGCTGGGCACTGGTCCACTGCCATAACTTTTAAACATTCAGCGAGTGCTCTAAATTAGGAAACTGCTCCACAAATGCTCCTAGAGCTGTTTTGCATCTACTGGGAATTCCCTTTAGATCTGTAAGAGAGGGAATGGCTGCTACCAGTATCCTGCCCTCACCATTTCTGCGGCTTGCAAAGAGGCCCATGAAAACTTCACAGGGGCTACAACTCTCGCAGGTAAAATTCACACTGCAAGAAATCTGCCCCAATGGTCTCAGGCTCATTCCACAAAGTTACTCAGATTACTTACACAGAAACCTGGGGATCTGAGGTGCCCAAGAGAGTGATTCTCAAAATATCAGACTCAAGTCTTAGCTACCCAGATTGCTGCCATGCATGTCCCGCTCAGGCCGCCGCATAAAATGCAATGATCGTGGCCAATTACATGCAAAGCCCTGAAAGAAGACCACGCTGTCCTCCATTTCTGCAGAAGACCAGTGGTGAAAAGACCCAGGAAACAGCGGAGAAGACCGCGTCGCCCATCTAGGCTCTCCAAACTTTCGAGGTCGGTGCTTTAACCAGCTGGCTGTCAGTGGCTTTCTAGTGTCAGGACTCACTGCACTTCCCGCTAAAGTTGTGAAAAAAAGATGGAAAGATTCAGTGCACTGAAAGATGGGGCACAGCTCCCTGACGTGCTGCCTGCAGCGCTCACCTGGCAAAGGGGAACCCGGGGCTCCGGTCCCTGCTTCAAGGACTACGTATATACGTTCTGCATTCGTCAGCAATTAAAATGCCCAAAGAGTCCTCAAACCCATAATCTCATTATAAATAATCACTGGAGTAAACCAATTCACTAGTCAAATCATTAGAAGAGGTAGGAAGGTGAATACCCGCCTTAAGACCATGCCTCTGTCAATACTTAGTTATTCATGCAAAGCGGAACAGCGTTAACGTAGGTGGAGTTTAGCACACATTCCTGCAAGCTGGCTGTGGTTCAAATTTCCTAAAGGTAGGGGAGGTAATCGAACCAGGGTGTCCCACATCTGAGGTGACCGCACTAACTCCTGAGACGCTTGATGAAAAGAAGATGCTACCACGACTGCTGCTGCTGCCTACCACTCTTCCTTCATCTTGTCAAATCCGGCCTTTAAAGTTCCGCATTTTGCTTTGTGAAAGCTCAAGGCAAACATATGATGTTAAGCATGAGGAAAAAAAATGGTGTGGGGGTAAAAGACTCTCTTTTAGGGGGCAAAAATGTAGACTTTTCTCCCTTAGCTTCCTGATTCTGCCACTGATCTCCCTTACTCCCTCCCCCCTAAAAATAGCCCCTTATTCACACAATCCAGGAACAGATTAATCCCACTGAAGTCAAGGGTAGTTATAAGACTTCTGAAAACTTGGTACACTTCTAATTTAGGCGCCAATGAATTCAGCAGATTAACAGGTGTCAACATATTCATGCACAGGGCTTAATAAAAGCAAAAGGCGTTTGGACCCAGAATATAAGCATGCACACATGTTATTCATCAGTTCGCAAGCCATATTATCATGCTATCTACACCCCTATGTGTTATTCGCTATGTTACACAGTAGGCATATGTGCATTCAATATTTAATCTGCAATAGCACTTGGGGACATCAATTAGGCATGTGTTACATCTCTTAGAACATACGTAAGTAGAGAAGTAGAGAGAGATGCACCTCAATGCAAAGAGAGGTATTTCAGATCTCCAAAGGTGAAGCCCTTTACAAATGGATTGACTGGGTCAATTCACCTTTATGTACAGTGCCTCTGTAAGTCTTAAGCACGGGCTATTACGTGGTGTCCTACCATTTCTTCATGGCGGCAATTCTACCTGGTATGTATCATACCTCTCACTTCCACAGCATTAATTTTTGCCCATAGGCAAGATTCTCAGAAGTGCCATAAAGTATGCAGTTACCTCATTCCTACTGTCTAATCGTAATTTCAAGAGAATGAGGTAACTAATCTCACCACCAATAAATTTATTATCATTGTCCAACCCAATTTTCCTCCTTCCTTTTCATTTATTCAATTAAACCTATTCACATCTATGGTCTTGCGTTAGTTATGCACTTATGGCACTTTGAAAAACGATTCCCCCAGTGAGAGGCAGCTCTGAACTCCATCTTGAATTCCAAATCTTCTGCTGGAAAGACACTAACTTGAGATGAGATGTCTGCAGCCAGCTAGCAGCTCAGGAAAGAAGGGACGTGTAGCACTACCGGCAGTGCAGAGGCTCCTGCCAACTCCTGCAGAGCTACATAAGGCACCTTCGTGGCCTAGGTCAGGTAGGCTGGAAGCCTCCCAGGTGGGCTTTTTCCACAACTTCTTTCTAAGCTTGGGCAACTAGGCTGAGATACCTTAAGAATGCCTGAGCAATTCTCACAGCCTCTTGAAAATCGAGCTTTTTATTGATTTTTGCATTTCCAAGCATGCTGGGAAGCCTCAGAACTGTGTATTACCAGTCACTTTTGACAATGAGACTGGGCTATTGCTTGGGGCTTGCAAAATACAGATAAACATTACCCCAACATTAAGACATACTTTCTGACAACAAGTTTAAGGTTCCTTTGGCTTTCTTTCATCCTGTTACTATAAATTCTTGCCCAAGTTTCTCAGGAGGGCAGAACTCAAATCCATTTAGAAGTACCCATGCAATAATAAATAAAATAATAATTAATAGGTTACTCAGATAAAGGCTTTCCATCTTAGGGCAGAGAAAAGTATTAGTTAATTAATCACCAAGTTGGCATTAACTTATCTTTTGGCACCTACAATAAAATGTAAATCTAAAATGAGCGGGGAGGTGGGGGTCGGACAAAGAAATAAGAAGCCAACAATAGTTTTGGAAATGGATGACAAAATCCAAATGTTCTGCCTCACTGCTGCTAAATTAAGCGCAGTGTTATCAGTGCAAAGATTAAAAAAAGGAGAGATTTTCCTCTGAACCTTAAGTCACACTTCTTAGTTGCACAGGACATGACAGCAGTAGTGAAGGCAAGAGAATTCACTCACCCTGAAAATGAGTGGAAATAAAAAAGGATCTGTTCAGTTCTTGATTCCCCCAAGCACAGTTCTATAGAGTAGAAAAAGAAAGAAGGACATTAGTTTATTGTACGCAGCAGACGAAGACGTGATCCCCCGCACTCCTTCCCTTCCTAGGCACCATCCAACCCACCTTCGCCTTGCTCTGCCTTCAGCCGTTTTCCCCTGCAGGGCCCAAGGCAGGGGATTACAGCCAACCTGCCCTTTTTTTCTACTGCTAAGTGGAAAGGGCCCTAGCAGGATCCTGGCTTTAGCTGAATATTGTTCTGGGAATTATTTTGGTGTAAAATGGATGAGAAAAATTGTTTTCCCACCTTCCATCAGAGGCTCTCAGCTGCTGAACAAAGATGAAAGATCCTCACGTGGAATTGACTTTTCTCCAATTGATTTTGTTTAGCTTCCTTTTGAGTAAAACTCACTCTTTCAGAGAGGTCTGTTCCAGAAACACATGCATAATATTCAATGTATGCATCAATTTGAATATTAAGGGATGCATGGTTCTTCCATGATTCCTCTACCTACAGCTGACCTACACCTTCTCTGCCTCTTGCTCTGCATGCATAATGAAAAGTCAGTTAGGTTCCTGTTGGTTCTGTTACGATTTTCTGGGATTTCTGGAGAAGCAGAAGAGGTCTCTCAACATCCCTGTCCATATGATACGGCAATGACAGCACAGAAGACAGCAAAAGAGACATTACACTCTCCTAAACTTCTTGAAAAATCATTTATTCTCCTAATTAACATTAAAGTGTGGGAAACCTAGGCCTTACTTTTTAAGCTGCTCCAGGGCTTTCCTCTTGTTTTCTATTGCTGTTGATTTTTGACAGTATTACTAATTATTACTACTACACCGGACCATAAGCTGGCAGCCTCAAGTCAAACGGACCCAAAGCCCATCCAAGCCAAAGTACCTCTGCTACAGACTTTCTCCAAGATCTTGGGCAAGCCCTGTACTCTCCTGGTACATCAGTTCCCCACCTACTAGGGCAAGACAGAAAGCACTGCTCTAGCTTAGGGTGATGCAGTGCTGTGGAGTGCTTGAGTACTACAGACCTGGAAGCGATCTAGGCACTAAGATGGAGACATATGCTTTGATGCTCTTGGGCTCAAAAGACAGATCTGCTGTAATGGTTTTTGGATTAGATAGTTAATCCTAGTCTTTACTATTGACCCATTCTTGGTAAAATCACTTAATCAACCTACATCACCACGTATTTCTCAGATAAACCTGATGACACATTCCCCTCAGAAGAAAAATGTTGAAAACAATTAGTGCTTTGTAAAATACTGCTAAAAAGAAAAATATTACATCTGGCACTTTTACCCCAGATCCAGATGAGAACCTGCAAGGGAAATGATTACACACATTTTTTCCCGAACTACAATTAATAAACATTCACTTCAGTTCCATGTCAAACGTTTTGCAACCACCTCTGGGTGTTTATTTGATCAAAGTAACTGTGCTCCTTCCTGCCCAGGCACAGGCAAATCACTGCCTGGTAAAGGAGACGGTGGGATGGATGTGCACTTTGCTCCTCCAGAAAGCCATTTTATTACCAAATGAACTGTGAATAAGGAAAGGTAGAAAGACAGCCTTAAACTATCTTTGCTCTGCCTTCAATTCAAGAGATCCTAAACTACATCTGCCTGCAATGACCTCCCAGGACTCCTACTATCAGCCAAGACTCTCCAGAGTCTATAAACCCAGTGTTGCCAGAAGGCGTGAAGGCACCTGACACAGGGCAGCTCCAGCAGCCCTGCGACACCTGGGGAAATCGTGGTATTCCACAAAGCCAGGTTCAGTGAACAAAAATCAATGGACTTCATAACCAGCAGGGCTACTTAGGCACAGCATAGAGCCCGCAGCTTCTCAGAGAGCCCCTACAACCCCATCCAAATGAAAACTTATTACTTCCATAGTCCATATACTACCCCTAATATTCTCTTTCCTTCTGTTTCCCTTTCACCACCAAAATGAGATGAAAGCCAGCAATTCAGCACGTTCTGATAGAATGCACAAAACCCCCCAAGACCCAGGCTTAGCTGCATCAAAGTCTGTTCAGAGGCTGCATTTTTTCCCCCAACTTGTCCAGCCACAGTGACTCACAAATCCACAGTAAGGAGAGGTAAAATGTTTCTGGATCTCTAAAGAAAGAGAGGATGCAGTTTTATGTGTCAGTTTTGTTGGGTTTTTTTTCACTGAATCTTGCATTCATTAATTTCATTTCAAGAATGAAGTCAGATTTTTTTTTTTTTTTTTTTTTAATGTGGCTGGTTATTTGACGAGTGAAGCATTAGATTTGTGAGTTGTTCTGCAAGCCAAAACATGCTCCCTTTCATTCATAACACTGAGCTGCTCTGCGTTAAACAGCCGATTATCATGAATGAAGTGGGTGTAACTTCCTTGAAATCCTCCAAAGACCTGTCAAAGCAGAGCTACTGCAGCTCAGTTTTCTCCTTGAAGCGTACAGATCATTGGTTTAATTGTTCCACACTGATCTTGAAATATGCTTTCTTGGTTCAAAGCATTAGGTGGTATCATTTTTTGAGGAGGAAAGGGGAAGGGTGGAGAATGGTGCCTCAGGATAAGAGAGAAGAGTGGGTATATGTCTCAACCACCAAATTTAGATTTTCTTTTGGAATCTAAATTGAGCTTCACCCATTTAAAAACGTGTCAGACAAAACCTTACAAATCAAAGCCCTGACCTGTTTTGCATGGATAATCAAGAGCCTCGAGCCTCTGGCTCTTTTTGTAAGAAGAAACGTTTAACCCTAAAGAGAAGAGGACTGATCTTACGGTTAAAGTGCTGGCCAGTGACTTAGAAAATTTAAATTTGACTCCAGGTCTGCCATTCTCCATCCCATTTCAAACCTTTTGGTGCTGCCCCAGTGTTGCCACTTTTACAAAGGAACATGCTTCTATTTGCAAACTGTGATGGTCTTTGAGCCTAGAGACTGAAAGACTGTGCATACACACTAATAAATAAATATACTACAATCTGTGTCTAAGAACTTGTTTAATATAAAGATCTTTCCAAGGATGGCCATTATCTTTAACAAAAAGCCCTGCAGCATCTCAGCTATTCATCTTATGACACTTTAGGAGACCAATGGATGGATCTTGGCCAGTAATAAATTGCGATAGTGCCATTGACTTTGGCGGACCCACTAAATATCTGATCCACGTCTGATCTCCTGCCTAACATTTTTAAAGCCTGGCAAGCTAGAGATGACTACAGGAAACTCGGAAAAGAAAAACAAAAACATGAGTACTAACACACTTACAAGGGTTAGTCTCAGGAAACGCTGGGGAAAGTGGCACCAGTGAAAACTATTAAAATTTTTGTATTTCAGCTCAGATTTTCTGCTAAATTTCATTATCTCACCCACAACCAAAACAACAACAACAAATCTTGATGGTAGTTTCACGACAACAGTTTTTACACATCTCTTAACAGCTATAACACTAACAAAGGCTGGCGCTTCTGGAAAAAAAAATAAATATTTGTCCAGCATTTTGGAAATCTCAAAACTAGTAACACATTGCAGCCAGCTCCAGAGACAGTGCTGCCTCCCATCTGCTCCCAGCTCCTTCATCACCTCCCCACAGTGAGGTGATACCCACCTGGGAGCATTCACATTCGACTGGAGGCTGTACCCTACTGAAACGCTGTCACCTCTCCTTAAGACTCCAGTGCAGTCAGCTAAAGGTGCTCACGGCAGGGCAGGTACTCTACCAGCTCCATCGTGCAAAAATCCACATCTCTTCCTTGGTTATCAGCAAATGGAAATCACAAGACCACGTCCCAAGGGATTAGTCTGCTCCCATTAAAGTGAGCGAGAATTTTGACACTGGTGAAGAAAGCAGCAAGAGCTAGCTGACATACAAGCAGGTCTGACAGGTTGCATTTTCGTTCTCATTACTATTACGGGCATGAGGATTCATTTCTATTTATCTTTAGCTGGCATTCGGTCCTGGATTTAAACTGCATCTGTGGTTGCATTGCTGTGAAATGTATCACTACGTATGACTCACACGGCAAAGGACACATTTGTAAACTGACCCACCATTGACAAAATCCTCTCTTTCTTCATTTGTAGGAGGCGAGATGAGGCATAGGTTCCTTGTCTGATTCATTTCCTGAGGAAATTTTTACTCTATGCATCTTTTTCAGTCCTTACTCAGTCAGAGAGTAGTGAAGTGATTAATACAAAATCCATGCTTGACACAGAGTGGAAGGAGGATTCAAATTCTTTTAAAATCAGCGCTTAATTAATTGCTTAGAAAAACAACCCATTGCCAAAAATGTGTGGGGTTGTTTTTTGGCTTTGTTTTCTTTCCTTTTTTTTTTTTTTTTTTTTTTTTTCCAGTTGAGAAAGCTTTTTCAGTTGAGAAACTAATTACAGGCAACGGCACACAGCGAAATGCACGAAGGACAAATCTGGCACCTTTTGAAATCAGCCCCTCGGAAGGAAGAATTAGCAACCTGGACAGAGCTCCAGGCAACTCCAGCTCTCCTGCGTCTGGTGCTCGATCTAATTCACTGACAGCCAGCTCTGGTCCTTTCTCACAACACTGCAGAAATCCTAGGAGAGCTGGACACCTAACACCTCTGACAAACACAGACAATGATCAGAAAATTAAAATTGCCAGAAATAAAAGATAACACAAAGAGAGCTCTGAGGAAACTACAGTAAGTTTCTTGACGATTTTTATCTACCTGATTATTCATATCAAGACAGTACTAACCAAGTCCAGATCGGGATGGGGTTGTGAACAATCCCCGGGGCTTGGAAGGCTGTTCAGAACCCGGCACTCGGGATCAGGCTTATTTCTCCGTCCTATTAGGGTGGACAATGTTAGCCTACAGAAACAGGGAGAAAGAAGAGTGTGTCCTTTCCCTTCATTTCTTCTCCCTCTCTCTCTCTCCACATTCTTCTCCTCTTGTCTTTTTCACTGCGAGCACTGAATGATGGGATTTTTGACATCAGAGGAAAGTCATCCTTTCTCCACTCCCCCAGCTCCTGCCCGCTTCCTCCTTATACACGTCTGTTCGTTTGCATACTATATCCCCACTCAAAGAACGGGATCAGCTGATCCGACCACAGCTTCATCTAACTAAGCATCCTAAATCCTGCCCAGAGTAGACCAGACTGACTGGTTCATTCACCCTGGCAGCCTGCTACCAACAAGCCTTTAAAGTACATTTTGTAACTGCTACATAGCTGGCACCGACTATAGCAAAGTCATTGTTTAGTCAAGGTAAAGTGACCTCTATTTACTTAGACAACTCAGCTGCCTGCAGGGAATAGCTGGATTTGAGAAAAGTGAAAATTTGCTGGGAAAGTTTCACTTTGGCTGGGCTGATGCTTACTACAATAAGCTAAATGTTTGGTCAGTTCATGCCCTTTCTCCAGCAGTTTCTTCAGCCCTTTGATTTATTATCTGCGACTAGACAGCAAATGACCCCATCCAATTTCAGCGGGTCTGTGGTAAGCCAAAGACAGAAGAGAGACTTGTTCAACTAAGTATATTTTCTGATCCCCAATAAATACCCCCTTGATTACCATAAGCTGTCAGGCACCTGCCATAAGTTGTTTATTCACGTATTAAAGAGCAGCATTAACGGAATCAGGTCTTTTTCTACATGCAGCTTCTCCTTTTCCCCCTTAAATGACTCCAGGCATCAGTGCAGGAGCGCAACTTAATTCCAGCTGCACGTTAGGGGATGGTGACCGGGACCGCGCGCAGGGTCAGGATAACGGCTGGTGTGAGCTGAGCACCAGCCCAGGAACCGCGCACGCAGTGACTCAGGCATGACTCTGAGTCACGGCGCTTCTCCTGCTTCCTCCCTTCTCCGGGGGGCGGAGGTAGGAATTTCCTGCTGGCCCGTCCTTGTAAATCACAACGTCCTGTTGCAGCAACGCTGCTGGGAGGGTCGGTGAGTGGGAGAACTGGAGCCGCTGCCCAGTCCACCTGCTCTGGAGAAGGAGAGATGGGGCACACTGCCCCACTCAGGCATGTACGCTGGGAAGACGGCGGAGAGATACCGTAGCAGGACCCTGGGTCCGCTTGCTCCGCGCCGTAGTTCGATTTGCAGAATAGCCCTGACACCTTCAGATGCCTAGCAACTTGACTGAAACCACATACTTTCCATCCAGCAGCCCAAGAACCCAATTGTCCTCTTACAAACACATGAATTACCCTGATATAACCCAGGTGATTTCTCTGCCTTTCTTCCAGACAGCAGCGGAAGTAAGAGGAGAATCAAGTCCTAAATGTCTGCATGGCATCCCCTATACCTACGAACTTGAAGGTGAAAACCAAGGCATTTGGCGGAGCTTCTGGGACAAATCCACCATTAAACACCACCCTGTGAAAGTCCTCCCAGCTGTCCTTCAAAAAAGTTGAACTTAATTACAGTTGCAGCTGGAAGGATTTCACTACCACAAAAGAACTCCAAAACATGGATGAGCTGCGCCGAGAAAAGCCAACGTATAAGTGTGAGAAAATGGGCCACGCATAATTAGGAAGGGAAGGAAACATATTAGCCTTGTGAAGACCGCCTTCCAGAGCAGATCTAACCTATTCGCTGGTGAAAACCGGTGTTTGGAGTAAGAAACTGAATGGTGGAAAGGAGAAGAGGGATGCTGGCAGGGACGGTAGTAAGCAGAATTCCTGGTCATACTCCAGGGATGGTGAGACAGGACCAAGTTTAGCTCGCACCAGATACACATGCAGAAGGAAAAATGAGCTCAGTACACCATGGCAGTGGTTCCTTCAGGTTCTACAAAAGAACTGGACGGACAGACAGCACTGATTTACTCCACAGGCTCACCTGATACGCAGCCATGTTGTACAGTGCTTAGTCACTTTACTTAGAGTAACTGTTAAGTACCACACAGTGACAAATCATATTATGCAGTAACATGAATAGCACCTACCACAATAGGACTATATCCCTTCAACTCTGCTGGTATAGTTGTATGACTTGCCACCAAGTGTGGACACAGTGGCTGGGACTTTTCAACCTCTCTCTCTATATTTTCAATCATGCACCTTTACATTGGTTTAATTTCATCCCTTCTAGGGCTAACTTTACTTTAGCTATGGCAGGGAAAAATACCACAGCGTTCAGCCAATGGAGACACAAAGGCACATGCATGCAGGGAGATCACCACTGCAGACCAGACTGTTAAAAGCATTTTATGACACTGATACTGGAGGGGGAGTTTGTGGATAGTCAAAGCTGAATGGATTTTGGCACATTCTTTAAAAAGTATGGGTTTTGGATCAAATGGATCAAATGGTTCCAACCTGATCAAATGGATCAAATGGTTCCAACCTGACTTTCACTTCTTATCTGGAAGATGACAGCTCTTGGAGCATCTTTTGGAGCATATCATATCTGGACACCAAAGGCTTCTACAAAAAATTTTCATGAGAGCTCTTTTGTCTACAGATAGAGGTATAGCCAAATGCAATGACAAGGAAATTAAAGCTAAGTAGATTCTGACCAAAATAAGACACTCATTTTCAACAGCCAAAGGCAATTAACCCCTGGAAGCGCTTCTGAAGGACAGTGGGTGGTTTTCCATCACTCAACGTTTTAAAATCAAGGATAGATATTTTTTATCCAGACAGATGCAGTGCAGACAGGGAAGTCTTATGGCCAGCATTACACAGAAGGTCAGAGCAGACCCTGATGAGGATCCTGGCTGTCTCCATAACCTACCCAGCCATTCACCTACTGACTCCCCAGCACTGTTCCTGCAGTACATAGCCTTGTTGTTCACAGTCAGTCTGTTTCCCTACGGATGACCAGACCTGACCCTGCTTAGATTACAAAAGCTAAAGGGTTCAGAAGTGAGGAAAACAGGAAATCCAAACAGTGAAAATCTCAGCAATAACGTTTCCTAACAAAGACCTTCAGATCTCACTCTCAGCCAACAGCTGTCTTCGTGACGTCCAAAAAGGACGATGTTTAGCGTGGTGAAGACTGTCTTTCTGCCATTTATTTTTACCCTGTTTATTTTTCTATACTGTGACATTTTCCTCCTTGTTAAAATCTTGGTCATAAATGAGGGCACTAACCCAGACCTAAGAAAACATACACGAACGCACGTACTCCATATGCTTCAATTACATGCAATTCTCCCTACAGAAAACAAAACCAATACCTGTGCACCACTTAAATTCCCCTTTGGGCCACAAAATGGGATTGAATACTGCAGAGCCTTTTTATTTCAAGAGAACTGAAATGAGATGACCTGTAGCTTAATTTATTGCACCACAAAGTCTGGGACTGCAAAGCAACTCAAAACATTATCCTGTGGGGAAGCGTGAGCAACAGCTGAAGAGTGAGGAAAGCTTAATTTTGAAGAAAAATATCATGTTTGTTTGCTTTACTGTTTCTGCATTTTAAACCTTACCCAGATTTCCTGACCTAATATCATAGACGTGCAAATCACAAGCATGGCTGTGATATTCATGTCAGCTCTGCGGGCCAAATCTGTGGGTGGCATAAATTGGTGTAGCTCCTATGCCATTGAGTCATAAGTGAAGACCTTGTCCGAGGTCTTCATAGAGAGTATTATGGGAATTTAAGGAGGTTGAAGAGGCATTTTAAGGTCTGGTTGTTTTGCATCCAAATTTTAAATTTCATCCACTTTTTTAGGTGAAATTTGACTTTTCTCCCTGGCAGCCCAGGCAGGGCAGGTTTTTGCCATTACACTGCCATCTAGTGATGCGAGTTTGCAAGGCAAAATAGCTGGCAAAAGATGGCTGACCAACAGCAAGTGCCCGAGTCAAGTTCTGAAAGGAGGGTCCAGAATGAAATTAAATTCAATTAGACAAAAAGAATTGCAAAAGGCACAGCCGGTGGTGGCCCTCAGCCATTTACGGGAAAGATAAGCATCACGGTCCGTAAGATAACGAAACGCTTACAATAGAAGGGGTTGCATAGAAGCTCATCCATTATCCAGCCGTTATCCATGGTAGGGGACGTTCAGGACACGCAAGTTTGCAACTACAAGTCTCGAAGTCCAGCTGCTCCGCTGATACAAGCTGCTATTGCTCTACCAATTTATAACTGCCAAGCTTACGCTCAAGCAAAGCCTGCGCAGAAGTTTTTCACAAGAATGACACTCTCGCAAGCGCTTGAATGCCTTTGGCCACGTTTCTTCCAGCTTTACTGGGTATGCTCCTCAGAGTAACGCCCTCCTGCATTCAGCTCAGGTGTATCAGACCATCTGGGCCAAATTTATTCTCTTTGTAATTGATTTCAATGGTTTCCACCGTGGACCATTTTGATAGTCTCTACCCACAGCCATTACTATGGTCATTCAGCACCCAAAAAGGATTTACTAAGCGAGCACGTCATATTGCTTACAGAAAAGCCTCCTTATAATCCCCACGCTCAAGGACTGGACAGCAAAGTTAAGGCTTAACGTAGGAACCTGAAATGAACTGACCTTTATGAGTTAAAATCCCAGTCCTCATGTTTTACTCATCTTGAGGATATTTGTCCTCAGTGGTATGTGTGTCAGAGGGCGTGAAAGTGAGAGTGCCTTGAGGTTAACAATTGTTCATACTCATAGTGGATGAATCATATGATAACACCACAGCAACATCCTGTATAATTGTCGGGAGCCTCTATTTCTGGCAGTGTGTCCCTAGTCTGTCTCATGAGTAAATGTTATTTGTGCTTTACTATATAAAACCAAAACCAAACAAAATTATACAACGGGACACTATTCTGCAGGCCCTAGCCAAAATCACAAGTGCCTAATTGAGCCCTCCGTTAGCCACTTCAATGATGAATTGTGTCATGGAGTTAACAGGGCTGAGATGGATATCTCTGTTCTTCATCTGATTAGTACATGAGCAACTCTCCACATGTGAGTAACAATATTTGTGTTTCCTTAGCCACAATTGAACTCGGTGGGACTATCACATACGTAAAGATCTGGGACATGGCTTGCGAGGCAGTGGGTGCTAAGGGAACAAGCATTGTATTGCAGGTCAGAAGATTTATGTTTTCCTTCTGGATGACTACAAGCAAGTCGCTCCCCCCCTTTCTCCCTCCCTTTTGTCTGTTCAGACCTACAGGCTGCAGGCTTCGCTGCTCTTTGAGCAAGAGAGCTGCGCCAAGAGGACACCCAACTCGCTTCGCCAACCTAAACACAGACGTACCTGTGGAAAGCAAAACACAACGCGGCAGGCAATGCCAGAGCATCACGGCAAGTCACAGATTTAGAGCAAACTCCTGGGATGCAGTAAAAATACCAAGTATCTGTGCCACCCCTAGTAAAAATACCGAGTGCCACCCCTAGCAGACAAAGGCGCTGACCCGGCTTGGATCCCCTGTGCCGGAGTTTCAAACGCACATCGCTGTGCCCTAAACGCCGCGGGCTGCCTGCGGCCGCGGCACCGGGGGCTACGCAGATAACATACCCGGCCCCTTCGGGTGCGTATACGGCTGCTGTCACGCGTTCCTCCGTCGGGAAATGTTTGCTGTAGGCACTCTTGTAATACGCGCACTTAGGGCAGAGGCCAGCTCTTGTTTGCGTTTGCAAGGTGATGGCAGGATTTTGGCCTGTGGTTTGTGACTCCGGTTCCGAAGCACTAACGAAACACAACGCGGTCGCAAACGTAGCTAATGTTTTATCCATAATCACAGGAGCTTCAAGGGAACCGAGGCTGAAACACCCTAGGAAAAATCCGGCTAATGGTACAACAACCTTTTTGCATTGAATAAAACCAGGAAAAACCTTTAAATCCTGTAAAACTAGCCATGCCAGAATTTCAGAAAAAATGTTTTATTTCTCATTAGGAATAAATTTTGCTTTGACATTTACTAGCTTTACTATTATATTTTCATATATTGAAGAAAAGTTCAACATCGACATAGAATCTTTTTAATCTCTCTATAGCGAATGCATATTATATTTCTAAAAAGAGTAAATATTTTGATGAAATGGTAAATTCCGTTCAAATGTATTTTTTTCTGAAGGAGGAGAGGCACAGGTAGAGGAAAAGCTTCCTCCAGAGAATTTCAAAGTATGGGCCTGTTTCTGAAAACAGCTAAATTTGAAATCCTTCACAAGAATTATCTTCCGTTTAGCTCTAAAAATAACATACTTCTAAAATGCCACCCAAGTTCACGAAATTATTACCATTATTATTTTTTCTTTTTCATTGGAAATGCTTACTTTCAGTGTTTTAACCACTACTTGCAGTAGAAATTTACAGGATATTCACACTAATAAGAACAAGATTTTTTTAAAATAATCTAGGGGATTAGCCACACATTTTCCATTAAAACTAAAGTACCCTTGACTGCTTTACATTCTCGTGAGATTAATTTTAAGAAAGTCTATTTAAAATTAACGTAGAAGTGGGCCAATATTGGTGCGGGATCTGAAAGCCTTTTCATTGTGGTGGAAGCAGATGGGAATTTCTACGTGTGCAGCACCCAAAAGGCACTGCTCTGGATTCAGAAGAGACTTTACATTATTTAATTCTGTGGCAAAAAAAGCCCAAGAAAAACCCAAAAAATCCCCAAACAACCCAAGCAAACTCAAATCAAACAAACAAGCAAATGAGAACATCAGCAACAGAAAGAAGAAACACTTTCATGAGGTCACGTTTACTATTTTGGCTTCAAACCTTTGGATCATTCCCTCGCATTTCGCTGCTTTCAGATCCCAAGCCTTAATCTGAACCTGGGTCTAACGCGACCCCAAATTCAGACGCTGCCTCCCTGGACCCAGCGTTTCAACAAACCCCTCGCCGCAGGACCGGCCGGCCTGAGCATTCCTCGCTACAAAGTAAGAAAAAATCCCATCAAATGCAAAAAATATCTTCACTGCTGCCTCCTCGTTTCCTGGCTGCAGCCGAGACCGGAAATAGCAACATTTCCTGAGCAAGGCTGTTCTCCAGGGAACGTCAGCCCGTCTGCAGCAAGCAACCACTGGATGCTGGGGCTGGGCTAAGGCGTCTCAGTGGATTTTAAATCTGGGCTGGAATAGCAGCACTGCAGCATCCGTACGTAGCAAGGGACACCCAGGAAGATAAGGCGACGGGGGAGGGAGGGAAAGCGGGAAGGGACGTAAGTAGCAAAACGAGATGGGAATATAAAAATGTGTTTAAGAAAGGGGAAAAAAAAAAAAAAAAAAAAAGGAAGAAAGAAATGAGAGTGAGAGAAAGACAGAGGAGAGTGTTATCAACAGCCAGAGCCTGCGTTCAGTGAAATCAGATGTAACTGCGTAGCCCCCCACATTTTAAAGGAGAGTCTCCTTAGTCTGCGTTCTGTATATAGGGTATCTCTTTGGTCCCGAGTACTTTGGAGGGGGTATTTTTCTGCAAAGCACAGCCACGTTCAACAAGAAAAGCAATTTATAAAGACAACATGAAGGCTTGGTGTTCACAGAGTGAGAAGAGATTTAATAGCCCGGAGGGAGGGAGGGGGAAAGATGGATGAACACAGACTACTTCTGAGAAACTCTGCAAATAGGTGGAGCAATTCACAATCCGATAAACCCCACAGGGAAAGCCTTATCTTTCCTTCCCGCATTGGAAATCCATTCTTCCTTGGCTCTTTGTGGCCAGGCAAGTCTCTAATTATCCAGAGAGGTGTAAAGTCCAAAAGAGTCCATATACCTTTCAGGTAGTCATCTTACATTGCTCTTGTCAATAGAGAAGCTAAATAGTATTTCAGAGTTTTTACCACATTATCTTTGCAAAGTCTATGGGAAAAGAGTGCTCATGGCTACAGGGGCTGAGAGACAGCTTGAGTCATATTCATCTTTTAGCTGTAACCATCTAAAAGTTGGGTTTCAATTCTCATCTAATTGTTCAGGTGCTTTATATCACAAATAAAGGAATACGGGCACCTGTGGGGGTAAATCAACCAACCCTAAAGCAGAGGGAAGTGATAGACACTACCGGTTATTCCTCCGACTAGTAGCTTGGTCTAGACAGCTGGATTTTAGATGACTGAACTTAGTCTAGAGAAATCTCACTCACAGAGGCAGTTTAAGGAAATAAATATAGACACATATATATATAAAAATATATATAAGGGCCTAACTCCCACTGTAATTAAATAATAATCTCAAAAAATGGCCATCAGTGACCTAAGGTCACACAACGAGCTTGCAGCTGTGGACCACAAATTCCTGAGAGCCAGTCTACTAAGAAGCAGGGTGGGACTTGACCTCTGCATCATCCTACGAAGAGGATGTCAGTTGATAAAAACGTGCCGAGTTTAATTGTTGAAAATATCACCTCAACCTGACCAATATATAACCCAATCAATCTGCTGAGCCTTCACAATTTTTACCCACAAAACATCTTTGCTTTGGTAATTATCAATCACCCTTATGCAGAAAGGTTCTTCCAATTTTTTTAACTGCTCAATCCTTTGAGACGCAGATGAATTTTAATGATTTAGATTATTAACCTAAAGGTTGATCCAGACTGGGAGGAACAGAATAATTTGTTTAATCATTATTATTATTTATAATTATTTAACATAGGGGAGAAAAATATCACCTTAAATGTCATCATGATGCTTTTTAATTGCCTCAGATGAAATTCAGAATAATCATTGCCCTGTGAACGTATACAGATCTAATTTTAAATACCCTAAGATGCTGGATATTTATCTGGAAAATGCAAAGAATGCATATTCATTACTGTATAGGGAGTTACAAAGACAGAAAAGAATTGATCAACCATTTATTGAAAATTAATTCTTTTCCCAATTCACAACTGGGCTGTAATTTGACATGAGGCAGAAAAATAAGCTGAGCCAGGTAATTTTTCTTATTCATTCACTTCAGGACTTTAGTATGTGTCCTTTATGAAGAGGTATGTTTTATGGATGCGTAAGAACATACTTTTGTGCGGCTGTCATTTGTAATACGTATGTTGTGGAGTTATCTGCATTTAGAATGGTCACACTGAGGGATGCCCAGCCTATGGGGAATTTCAGTATATGAGGAATATTGGTACCCAGGCCCATGTGGGGAGTATCAATACGCAGGATATACATGAGACTCAAGAGCTGCAAAGGATTTGTTGTTGGTGGTTTGGTTTGGGGGGTTTTTTGCACTCATGTAGCTACCTCAGGGAGATGCACGTGTATGCAAAAAAGTAGGCTTGGGGATGAAAGACAATTCTGTGTAGGGCCAGCATCTCAAGGGAATGAAAACCATAAACATGGGATATGGGAAAGGCAGGTATGGGACTACCTGGGGAGGTTCCAGACCCATGCTTGTACAAACACACCAGAATTTAGTGATGATGCACCCAGTTACTATCGAATTTAAGTGAAATGGAAACCGTTTGTTTGGGGGTTTTTCCACTTTGGAAAGATGGTTTGTTGTAAAAAGCCTCAGAAAACAAACACAAAGAATTAAGCAGTCATCTTTTCATGTTTTAAGATAATGGCAAGCTTAGAGCATATAGACAGTCATGCCAGTAATTCTGACTCCAGCACTGAGCTGATGCTTTGGGAGGGAATACAGTTTACACTGCACCAGGATGCAGGACCGTGAAACTGAACTAATTCGGAAATGCTGTAACCAGCTGAGCTAGCAACACAAGTAACAGTTTGTATGGAGTTAGAAAAGAATAGTCATTATTAAACGGGGGTGATGCTGAAGTTTCAGTACTAAAGAGCATTAGGCTACACCAGATAGACCGGGAAAAGATCTTACTGGTTCAGAGAAACAACTTGATTCCCTCATCCAAATTCTCAGTTAAAACCAAACTCCAGCACCTTAGTAGACACAGTCAGTGTCTGATTCAGTGGCCCTGGTGCTACTCTTTTGAGCCACCCGGAAAATCTGGCTCCAGTGTGAGGTGGAACAGCCCTCAAGACCAGGGGCCCCGGGCTACAGCAGCACAGACAAGGAAGAGCCCAAACCATCAAGCAGGATCCATCAACTACTGCTTCAACAACAGCCTTGCCACCAGGCTCCACATGCAGAAACATCACTGGTATCTCCCAGCCCACCCTATTCACTCCTGCAGGCAGCAAGAGCCTGGGATCCGCTCGTAACCTCAGTTCTCCCGCTGCGAGACAGTCTCCGACGGCACACGGCGGTACCTAACATCACCGTGCCCGCTGGCTGTAAGGACGCGCGCGATGACAGCATCTCTGCGCTTGAAAGGATAGCCTTCTTTCTGAGAGGAGACCTTCTGCAGTAAATAACAATTAAACAAATAAATGAACAAAAACTGAGAGAGAGGCATATCTATCAAGTTCCCCTGTAAATTAGTAAAGTATCCAATAGTCCAGTGCCAGGTGAGAGGGTAATGGACTTCACTGCAGAAAAGCTGCTGGTTTTGCGGGAGTTCCAGTAGGTACGCTACATTTTGCCTTGGTCTGCCTTATTCAGGCTTCATTTTCCAAAGCCCTTTGTTTTCTAAGCTGAGTTAGATCAAGGCCTCCCCGTTTCCCATCACATACATGTCTCCATGCCCCTGCTGCTGCTATCAGAGCTGGGGCACAGGCACTCCGAGTGCCTCGTCTCGGGGAAACATTTGCATTTTCATTGGCACAGGTACAGCATTCAGAATTCTTTCAGGCCAGGCCAATTAAAACAAGCTGAAAACTGCTGAGTGAAGCAGTTTCAGCAAGGATCTGCTTACATTCCCCCTCTGAAAAAAGCAGGGGGCCCACTTTCTGTAACTCTCTCCCTCTCTGCACAGCGTGGGTTTTGCTTTTTTTCCCTTTTTCTTTTTTTATTTTCTTTTTAAGGTGGAATAACTTGTGCCCTTTACACAGTGGCTCTAAGAGATGGATGGCAGAACTTGGGAATGCGGCTTCATTTTAAAACCAAAGCCCGGTCTCTAATACCAAATTGAGCCATGGGAAAAAAAAAAGAAAAAAAAAAAAAGAATAAAACCACCAACCCCAAAACTGGTAACTCTCCATGGATTAACACACTTTACCTCCTTCACAAACCTTGCATGGTATTTTCTTAAAAAGGAATAGAGCCACATAATTAGCAACCAGTTGAAGCCTAAGGCTTTTCTACCACCACAGAGACTATTCAGTGCCTACTGGCTCTACTAACACACTCCTATTACTCTTGGGTTTCTTTTTGGACAGCCTCTTTCAAACCTCAGATGTGTTGTAAATGCATACTGACAGGTTAAAAGATACCATTTTTATACCCCTGAGCAAAAAAAAAAAAAAAATAAAATCCCATCCTACTAGTGCTGCTTTATTTTATATTGATAATGCTCAAGTGCTAGAACAAGTAGAACAAGGCACAGGGTTCTAGGAATGCCGATCCATCCCGGCGAGTCCCAGGGAAGGAAGGCCGTGCTCTGAAGGTCAGGTTTCTGCGCACACACCCCTGTCCTAGGGGGCTGGCAAAAAAGCTGCTAACGGCAGCAGCCTTACCGGAGCCCCGGTAGCCCCGGAGCCCCGGAGCACCGGAGCTGTGCTAGTCACAGTGGCCACTCTTCCAAACACCTGCATACCAGGACCCAGAGTCAAACAACAGCTACCACAGAGAAAACACCTGCAAATGCCCTTGCGTCAATCTGGGAAAAAAACGGGCTAATCCAGCAGAACAAACCCCAGCACACGGATTTGCATTTGTTTTCATCTCTGAGAATGAGGCTGTGTCAGTCTTAGACTCGGGCTGAACTGATTTGAAACACGTATTGCATGTAAAATTTGGATCCATTTGGAGTTGATCTGGATTTCCAACAATCACAGGACCCAGAGGAATCTGAATCAAAATTTCTTTCTACCCACTTCCACTTAAAATGATCTCACCTTGATAAATAAGCACTGGCTTTATGCAGCAACCTACACAATACAGTTCCCATCAATGCCTGTACACCCAGGAGTTGCTACAGTACAACTAGAAACTAAATCATAATGCAACATTGACACATAATCTGCTCACCTAATCATCACGGCATTACTAATATGTTAATAAGACAAGCATAGAAGAAACAAAACAGGTGACAGCTGGAGTAAACAGCAAAAGATTTGAGACAAGAGAAATACCAGATTTCTTAGATCATCCCTGAGAGAAGACAATTCTCCTCTGTTCTTTTCTATGTGCTTTCAGAGCCCTGTTCTAGGAACAAGCTGGCCCAAGGGACTAGGAAACTAGGACATCATGACTATTCTGGATCAAAATCCTTTTCTTTTTCAAAGGCTGCCGGGATGCCCTCTTCAGTGACCTCGAGCAGCTCAACTTGTCACCTGCTACACAGGTGACTACAAAGGCCATTTATTGATTTAATTAGGGCAGACAAAGAAAAGACATAACCAGTCCCTGAAGTACATGGAACATGCAACGAGCGTCCTGTGATTCCAGCTCTGCCTGTTTAGAGAATGCGGGATTATTGATCTTTAAAAGTATGAGCAGATCCCCAACTTTAATAATAATAGACAACAGTGTCTGACATTCACATGGCGACTTTTACATTGGAGTGTCCTGAAGTACTTGAAAAGACACACGGTTATACCCCTCTCCTTCCTGTCCTGCTTTACAGCTCCACCTCCACAATGGCCTCTCTTCTCAAATAACCTGCAGCGTGAAACAACCCCCAGCCCTTTTATCCAAAAACAGTAACATTTTTTATCTTTTAGAAGTCTTCCTGACTTTCTTTCCCTCACCAAGGAACCTCATCTAGTCTCCATTTTGATCCATCTTCCCACAGAAAAAGCAAACAATAACAAGCAAACGTGTATTAAAATATCCTCCATGCAGAGCACTCCTCTCAAGGTATAAGCAAGGACTGGACTGAACGGGTGATATTCAACGGAAATCCAGGTACCACAGAAAAAAATATAAAGAAAATCTTTGCGACTGAGCTATCTTGGTGGGTCAAGGTTACCACCCACCTGGGACACTTGGCTTTCTAGGGACATTTGCTAAGGGCATCACCCATGTTGGGATTCCCCCACTCGTGCCCTACTAGGCGTCCGTTCTTCCTGGCCCACAGGGGAACAAAACAAAACAAAAAAACAACAAAAAAAAAAGAGGGGATCAGGAAACACTCACTTGGTCATGTCCTGAGCAATTCCCAAGATGCGAATGAGCCTAGGCTTCCTGCTGTCCCCTCAAATATGTTATTTTCCACTCCCACCTTTCTTCCTCCTACTTATCTCCCTCCTCCCTTGCCTTCTGAGGCTGACTGAGTCAACTAGTGCAGATTAGATGCCAAGCAATGCAGTCTCTGTACAAAGATTCAACTCCCACAGACAGACTAGAGAGATAAAAGCAGTCTAGTCAAACACTGTCCAGAGACAGCCCAGGGAGAGCTGGGCTCCCAGTGGCTCTGACTGGGTGATGTCTTGAACTGGTGACACTCCAGCAACTGAGCTTAAAGTACTAGAGACATAAGCACTTCTTTCCGGTGCCTGTGCTTAAATACAAATGAAACGGGTCAAATTTTCCAGAATAACCACTCTTTGGAGATAAGATCGGCCCATGGAAACCCTGATTCAGCCATCAAAGACCTGCTGCTCAGAGGTGCGATGAAACGGCCCTCCTCTTTACGCCGCTTTACTGGGACCTATAGTCACATGCAAGCACACCTTTATCCACCGGTAGAGACACAAAACCATTTCCCCTGCCACTGACGTGTAAGAATTTCTACAATGCAAACCGAAGCCCATTTAACAATGCACACGAACAGTACACAAAACCGCGGTTAGCGTTACTGTAGCTATCTGAACCCACGCAGAGAATCTGTGGCAGTTTGGAAGGTAATGTCCCACGGGAAATGCGGACAGAGCCTACCTCTGCAAAACCTGCTGTAACAGCACATGCTGCGGGTAGGCAGACTTGCCGATCTGCAGTCGTGCCATTCAGTCTACCCTTGTAATGCTCTCCTGTCGTTTCGAACAGTATTATTTTCCCCTTGAATGATACATAGAACATCATGGCATTCGTCGGGGTAAACAGTGCAGTGGCAAAGTGCCTCTTCCATCTGTGGACCTCCAAATGACCCTGAATGCAGAGGTACAGAAAAGCTTTCCACGTTCATTTGGCCCATCTCTGGTTACACGATAAGAAATGAAGTTGACGCAGCAATATAAACATTATTACTGACAACGTTAAGATAGACAGTGGGTGCAGGTCAGGCCGTAGTATCCAGGGGATACTCTATAACACTAGCTGTCATATTTATCTCTGGCTTCTTCAGAGCCAGGTTTAGTAGTTGGAGACAGAGCACACAAAAGGACTATTCAGTGCAATCCATGATCTGAAATAAAACAGATGCGTTGTGGAAGTTTGCAAACTCCCCGGCACAGAAGGTTGGCAGATCTCCGCTCCGTAACTAGGGCCCATCTTCTTGGCAGCATCAGGAGCCCTTCCGTAGCCCCGGTGCCAGTGGTACTGCTCATGCTGTTTAGATGAAGGACAGTCTGGAGGACAAAGCACTTAGCTTGGCAGTTAACAGGGATGCAGAACTAAACCAAGGCTCAGAGGCCACCCGAGCTTTTAAACGCTCCCACCAATTTTGGCTGGTAAGGTAAGGTTTCTTTTGCTTTTTCCGCTGTTCTGGCAAGTTACTGAGCAGAATGGGAAAGCACACCGCAGCAAAACCTATCATCTGACTTGCTGGGAGTTTTATTCTACGTAAAAAACCCGAGAGGTCAAGGTGCAAAGAACCTATATAGAGGTCAGATTTCAGAGACTGCAGCGTGGCATGAAGCAATTTTGAAGATCTAGTAAAAGAGGATGCAGTAAATCGGGTATAAGACCAAGGATTGATTTGAACAAGGTCAGTTTTCTATCTGGAAAGCATAAGGGAAGATTCAAATGCTTTAATTGGGGGGAAAAAAACCCCATCCCAGTTTGAAATTAATTTCGTACCCATTTTAAGACCGATCCAAAATGCTTTTGTTCATCACTGGTATTTCAGGAATGAGTACAACCAAAGGCACCTGGTCTGGTTTTACGGACTGAAACGCTTTTGGAAAGGAATAGGATATGATTTGGCCAAAAACAATGGAGGCCCAGACACAGAGGCTGCCCTGGGAGAGTATACCAGCTGTCTGCTCAGTTTCAAACCTCTAATCGTATTCTTGGAGAGAAAGCAAGGGGACCTGTTAGGGGTTGCTGAGCTCTGTGCTGGGGGCCAGGTCCAGACGGTGGAGCCAGCGAGCATGAGTCCTCCCCACGCAGAGGCGGCTCCATCGTCTCCGACTTCAAATTCTGGCACCAGGACAACAGCAAATGAGACCGAGTCTCTGAACAGACACCAAGGGCCGGGAGCGAGGCAGAGGGATTAAAAACAGCAGCACGAGCAAAGATGAAACACTGGAACTAAGGAGAACAGCGGGAGGAAGCTTGGCAGTGCCCAGATAGGCAAAGCACCTGCTGGCATCGAACGGAGAGGACTGCATTTGGTCGGCACTGGGTCCCACTGTCGGCCAGCGTAAATCAGCCCTGCTTCTCGCTGGCAGCCTGGCTGCACTCAGGCACAACAGTTTTAAGGCCCCGATCCAGGGCTGACGGCTTGATCCCACAAACAGAGGCAGTGCGCTGCCTGTATTAATGCGATGGGCAGGACGGAGAGCAGAGGAATCCAGGCTAGTGGTAGAGAGCGCTGCCTCAAAGCAAAATAAATCCTTGGAAATAAATGTCTAAAACTACTACCGTGCCCTCCTTCAACTCTTTAAATCCTCACCCCTGCTGGTAAACTACCCAGCAGCATTCAACAGCTGGCAGACTGCAATGCCTCTTCTCTACAAAGCATTTCACGAGAACCTGGTGTTCTCCTTTTCAGTTTACTTGGGCCATGCGTTGTTGTCCTGGTTTCGACTGGGAGAGAGTTCTTTTTCTTGCTAGTAGCTGGTATAGTGCTGTGTTTTGGATTTAGGATGAGAATAATGCTGATAACACGCTGATGTTTTAGTTGTTGCTAAGCAGTGTTCACACTGGTCAAGGGCTTTTCAGCTCCCCATGCTCTGCCGGGTGCACGAGAAGCTGGGAGGGGGCACAGCCAGGACAGCTGACCCCAACTGGCCACAGGGCTATTCCATACCATAGGGCGTCATGCTCAGTATAGAAACTGGGGGGAGTTGGCTGGGGGGCAGCGATGGCTGCTCGGGGACGGGCTGGGATCGGTCAGCGGGTGGTGAGCAATTGCATCGTGCATCACTTGCTTTGTATGTTCTTCTATTATTATTATTATTATTATTATTATTATTATTATTATTATTATTATTATTATTATTTCACTTCAATTATTAAACTGTCCTTATCTCAAGCCACGAGTTTTCTCACTTTACTCTTCCAATTCTCTCCCCCATCCCACCGGGGGGGGAGTGCGCGAGCGGCTGCGTGGGGCTTAGTCACTGGCTAGGATTAAACCACAACAGTTGTCTCACTTTGATGAGTGGACACCACATCTTGGCTTGCATTCATCCCAACAAGGTGCAGGCAATTAATTGAGACCCCCGGTTAAGAGCATAATCTTCTTGGGCTCCACAGCAGATCAGCAGCATCTCCAAAGGTCATTCAGCCCACCTCATCGACCCCGAGAGCTTTGTGCAACTAACTCAGGTACTGGAGTTAAACACCAAGAAGTAGGTGGGGTGAATCAATCCAGATTTGTGCACGTGTGGTTCTGATCTGTACACAGGGCCTCTTGTTGCTTCCACTAAGTAGTAAAATGCCAAACATGGCTCATACCAATTCCACCTCTCACTAATAAATTTTGTCAGCTCATCATAATCTTAAAAGAAACCTTTAAGTGCTGGGAGGCATCCTGGTTTCTAATTAGGCTCAGTCAGATTTTGTGGCCTCATATGCCTATTTAGTCAAGTTAACCTGGCTCACGCTGTTGTTAGCTTCAAACATATATACTTGAAATCAGTTTTTCCACTCAGAAAAAGATAACGTCTACAGTTTCCTCCCCTCAGATAAGCTTAAGAAGAAAAGAAAATGAAGTAATGCCCCTGCCACCCAATATACATGTGGTTCTGTATCCCATCTCCACAACAGCTCCCAAATCAGGACACCCCATAAAGAGCTCTGGCATCTTTTTCTGCAGCACATTTAAAAGCCTGCACAGCAGTGCCCCGAATCCGTCCCCTTTCTGCTATGCCCTCTGCTCTCCCCGGGATCAGCAGGAGAGATGGACGCTTTCAGAGCAATAGGCAATCCGCCTGCAGTCTGAGATGCCTTTTGCACCCGTTTACTCCTCTCCACTCACCCAAGGCTATGCTGGGAAGCATAGGACTGTGACCCAGGCAGCCCGACCACATGCTTAATGTTAGACAGAGCCAGTCTTGGACTAAGGAAGTTTGCACATACAGTACAAGAGAATGAGAATTGCCCTAGTGCACTTACGCTATAAAATGCTATGCACCTAAAAAGTTTTCAGTCTCAAAGTAAGCCACAAACACGAAGCATGAATGGTTTATACTGGCACCTGGCCTTCTCAGCAGCTGAATATGCATAAACCGTGTTGAAGTTAACTAAAGGAATGATCAAAGCACCAGGAAGCCATCCTAAAACTGAGTGCTGGTTATGGGAACTGTAAGGAACTTAAACTTCTAAGCAGGAGAATCAAACCCTGACTGCCAGATTAGGGAATAACTTCTGCTAAAGCCACCCAAGACACAGGTTTGCACCAGCTGCAGATCTGGCCCTATCTGAAACTCTTTCAAAGAAAGCAAATTGCGTTCAATTTCTTAGGAACTGGCCCGAATCTTAGCTGCACATTACTGGCATCCAAAGGCAGAAATCAAAGCACAGGATACTTCAAGGGGTGAATCAGAGAGCAAAAGAATTCATGGATTTCTAAGCCATCACAAAAGATTTTGACAAGCTGCTGTTCATTACCACTGTTCTGACCCACCACCATTATTATTTGTATTTTCAGAGATGTCATAGTGTTCTCGGCACTTTGCAAACAACGAATTCACAGACTTTTCCAAGCAAACTACCTAGTCGGGTTAATGCAAAAACCCAAAGGCCATCCAAAGAAGCAGAAAATTCAAAGCTGACTCAGTCTGTCTCATTACAAAGCACTTTCTGAAAGTTCTTTTCAACAACCATTTGCTTACTATAAAACATGTGATCTAGTACCATTTTTAAAATCATTTAAGCCTTACAACTGTGTAATTCCTTTCTGATACAAGTGAATTTCAACTGTGGCACTTTTATCACCTTTAAATCCATATGCAGGTTCTGACTGAGTTATCACGGACGCTACTCGCAGAACTCTGAGAGTGACTCCAGCGAAAAGGTACCGACCTGTCGCGGTGCTGGTATGTGCAATGCACAGCACTTGTGGGCCCTTTGAATACAACTTGAACCTCGCCTCCGTAATCCTTCCTTTGCGGTGGCATTCCCTTCTCATCCAGCTGCCAAAAGGAGATCTGAAATGAACATAATTAACATCCATCAGTTACGGCTTTTTTTTTTTTTCCTGCTAAGCATCCAAAAACATATCTTAGATAAACAAACAAAACAAAACACTTGGCCTGAACCAAATCCTGGCTCCAAACAAACTTGGATAAGAAATTTGTGGCTGGGATGTGTCATATTAAATCCAGTGAAGTAAATTTACCTCAGATGTGTCCATTACTAGGATAGCTGGACCCCAAACCATTTGGTGGGTTGGATAATGTCTTTTGGCATCTTTCAGGGTGCGGCCCAGGGGTATGTCTGCACCCTGGGGTCAGGGACACTCCAGTTGTGTCCGAGAGAGCTAATCCAGACCCAGAAACACTCAGCAGCACAGAGGAGATGCACTCGGGTTGGTTTTACACGAGCAGTCTAGCTATCGGGATCAGAGCTTCTCCGTGACCCTGCGCCGTGGCTAACCCAAGTCAGGACTAGCTTTGGGATCTCTTTCTCCCCATGGACATGCCCTTAGGCCTGGACACATCTCACTTACCTTTAGGGACCTGCCTGAGGTGCCTCAGCTGAGGGACATCCCCAAGGCATTCATGCAATTGATGGCGAGAGAGGTACTTTTGGAGAGGTCGATCTCTCGCCATTAGCCACAATGTCTTAGGGCAATTCAAGCCAAACGGTCTAAGCCAGCCAGTGCCTCAGATCCAGCTCTTCCTTTGTGCTTGGTTACCCTGGCTGCAGTTTGGCTCACGCCCAAAAATGCAGCACCTTGGGAAGCCTGCATCACAAGCCAGGCTTTCCAAACAGCATCATCTGCAAAGCTGTAAGGACGCCCGCGTATCTTCCCTTCTCATACCGCACATCTTTCCTCCCCATTGACTTTCCGTCACTGCTCTAACTTCTGGGAAACACAAGGGATTTGCTGTGGCATGTGGGACTTGAGGGCAAGACATATTGCTAAAACCGAAGAGGGTGGGAAGGCTTCAGTGCTCTGAATGGGCTGCCTTGTCTTTGCAGTTTCCACCGAGCTCAAATTTTGCCTAAAAGGGATTAATTAACATTGGACAACCCCACAGCGATTCCTCATCAGCTCTGGAGCAGAGGAGCCCGTCACTATGGTGATACAACATTAAAGGGCTGGGTCCAAAACGTTATTCTGGCAGGAAGACGCACGCACCAGGCCAGAATCCGAGATCCCGGGTGTGCTGGTTGTAACGCTGGTGGAGATACTCCAGGCTTACCCTGGTGTCACTGAGAGCAGCCCTGGCCTGCAGCCTTTGAGGAGAGCTCCATCCTGTCGTGCAGATGGTTCGCCTTCTAATCTGGAGGGGCTGAACGACTTTTCAAACCTTTGATTCCTGACTGATGTATTCACTTCAGGAGACACAAAAGTACAAAATCTCAGCATGGAGTGACTCCCGTGCTTTCTTTTCCTTTCCTTCCCACCCCCCCACCTCCGCCCCTTGTCTTTTCTTTTCTTCTCTCCCTGGACAGTTTTATAATTTTGGCATGCGGCCAGAATGTCTGTCCTTATTAGCCTGGGCTGGCTGTGAAACACCTGCAGCCCATTATAGCAGGAGGATGAAAAAAATCAGTTGTCATAGGTAAAGTAATGACCACTTATTTCTTTGTTTTAACATACTAAAAGGACAGTCGAGAGGGGAAGCAAAAAATGACATAGCTTTACCATCACACCTGCCATTGACTGGACTCAACTGTAGACACTGGGTCGTATTTTTATCTGGTAAGTGACTCCAATAAATCGTTGTCACTTCACACCAGCAAGGGTTCCAGTTTATTCAATATGACATGCACTTGCTGCATTTGAATAGTGGCTTGTGCACCTTTTTTTAATTTATGTCTTTATTATGAACTGGATAGGCACTAGGAAGAAACTTCCCTCTGGGCAGGTTATAACTAGACTGCCTACTGGCATATCCCTCTAATATCCCAGCTGGTACTGGCCGCAAACCCTGCCAGATCCAGCAGAGCCTCCATAATGGCAAGGTAAAAGGGCTACAGGATGGGACAGACACTTCTGAGTCCCACGGGCCTCAACCAGAAGAAGGGCTGCACATCCAAAAGACTGACCAGGGTACAGGCAGTGACGCAGAAGTGGTTCTCAGGGCATCACTGGAGCTCTTGGCTCCAGAGCTGTGCAAAACCTTTTACTATAAACACAGAAATTTCCATGATCTAGCTACACGGCCACACTGCTGAGCCAGCGAGAGGCAATATTTGCTCGCCCAACTCGCAGCCTACAGAACTGCATCTTACCTCAAAGCCCAGCTAATTGTACTTCTGCAGGACTATCCATCTGGAGAGGAGCTCTACTTATGATTACAAAATCCTACTTCAAAAGATGTATTTGTACACAAGGATGGCTGTTTCTCAGAAGAAGTGCTTGGTGCCTGCTAAGACGTTGACAGTAAAGAGAACAAGACGTCCTTTAGATCCCCTACTGCTTAATAGTGCCACAACCAAAACATACCTGGACTGAAGGAAAGGCCACAATCAGATCTCCTGCTATATATATATATGTCTCACTGAAGGTGCATGTATCGTCGTAGGGGATGCCAGACGGAGAGGATCTGGGAGGACAGCTAGAGGTCTAAATAATTTATCATGCTCTTGAACTATGACAACAAAGTAGGTAGCTTAAATGCAGCTCCAAGAGTTTTGCTACTGAAAGCAGACTCACTCTCTAAGGACTAGATGGTATTTCGATCCCAACAGCCCATTCAGTGAAAATGCCACAGTCAGGATGTCAAGAGACCCAGAGTTCCTTCCAAAACTTTGCTGTGTTTTAATCAAACTTACTTGTCTAGCTGCAAGGCAGTTGAGACATTTACCCCAGCAGCTGACATTTTTAGCTCTGCACCAAGTGGAGTGCAGCCATCTTAAAAAAAAAAAAAAAGGAAAAGAAAAACTTGTCACCACAAGGGACTCTGCCAAATATTCCCACCGCTGTCCTGGAGCATGGAAACACAAGTCTGCTGTTGCACACAGGTCTGATTATTTGCATTTTTAATAATTCAAGAGTTTAATTAGTATCGTGGCCTTAATCAGAGGCTGAAAATACAGCTGAAGTCATCAGAGCTTAATTAGTTTTTAAAAAAAAATCTGCAGTCTGAAAATGTCTCTACTAACATGAAGGTCTGTCCTTAGCTTGATGCTTTGGGGTTCAGCTGAGCTTTTACCTGTTGCTTCTGATTTCCTGTACCAGCACACCTCGGAGTAACTCAAAATCCCCAAACAATACCGAGTCAAATCAGTGGGCTTCCCTGTTTATTCCTATAAACTGTTCTACAGCTTTCTTGATCTGGACTTAGAAAAAAACGACCAATTGAAGAGAACATCTTAAATTAATCCGGGTATATCCCACAAGCTGCATGTGAATTTCCCCTCTACAGGAAATCCAACATTCTTAGAACATCAACAAGTATCACTGGATCTTCAGGCAAGTCAGCAGGAACACAGTCCTGAGGAAAATAACTACGTATGGCCAGAAAAATCACCGTTCAGTAGTGGGACTGCAGAAGCTGCCCTGTGTGGGAGCTAACACTGGTCCCTTGCCGCCCGAGCTGGGTGGCGAAGCACAGAAGGTCTGGGGCTGCTTCCCTTCTCGAGTGCAAGGGATGGATGTGGTCTCTAGGGGAATTATCGCCGATTTGGGCTGAGGGAATCTGAAGCCCTGGCAACAGCCATGCATTTACTCGCTGGACAGATTGATAGCATTGTACAGGACATCCTGGATGAACTTTTTCAAACAATATATGATTTAATGGTGGGACTCATCACCACCCAATGCTGTGGAGGCCAAATATATAAACAGGTTCAAAAATGGATTAGCAAAATTCATGGAAGATAGGTCAATCACAGACAATTAAATATGGTAATCCGGATGCAACTTCCAGTTCAGGAAGTTAGTCAGTCTAATGCCCTTCCACCTCCGATTTACTTGTAAAAAGGAAGCCAGAAAAATTCTCCCTATGCCAAAACTGTCCCTTGGCTCCAAGCATTAGCTGGAATCACAATAATTTTTTTTTTTGGCAGGGGGAGGGGGATACATTTTCTTTCAGTAATGATATTACAGCATGCTATTTATTTCCCTCTGCAGGTCCTGAACCTCTGTGTAACCTCCCATCTCCCTGTCCCCTTAGGAATATCACAGATAAATTAGTGAAACCTACTGGAAGGTGATAGCAATCACAGATACCACTAAATTCCATTTAGCAAGAAATTAGGAATCCAATCACTTATGTATGTAGGAAAGCTCGGACTGGATCATACTGAAAAAACATTCTGTCTTTGAGAGTACTGGACCAGAGGAAGATGCTGGAAACTCAAGATGGAAAAATATAAGTTGGTTTGTCCGCAAGGAAAGTGTCTTGTAACCCCAGGACAGTTACTGTTTGATTTATTCCCTGACACATGCTTGTGCAGAGGCTAGTTTTATATATATAAAATACATACACACAGTACATTTCATACTGCAGTGTTACGTATCCCCATCCCCTTTGAATCCTGCTAAACTCTTGCAAACTCTTGACCCAAAGAGCAGCTTATGGCACGGGTTATCCGCTCTCTGCTCCCTTGTCTTCTTACCTGCTGCATGCATTTCTATCCGTTGTCTGGTTTTGAAGGTGTTTAGGGGGTTTGCTGGAGAGCAGAGGACAAGATGACAAATGAGCTAACACACAGCAATGGAATGTAAGTGAGTCTCAGCTATTTTTAATTAAGAAGCGATGACAGCTGACTAAATTCCCTGACACTGCAGTTAAAGGCTCCCTGACCCAGACATTATTGGACACACTCCTAAGACCAATATATATTGGTCCCGACGGTGCTTCTATTATTGTCCCCGCCGTCTCGACAGATGCAGGACTAACAAAATCTATGTCTATTATCAGCATGCAAATAGTGAGATAAACGTGTGAATGCTTATGAGCAGGAGGAGGCAGCAGGTGAGAGGAGGACAACGAAGGTCATTTTCAAGGGACTGCTGAAAGTGCCAATGTTTGGTTCCAATAAATGTTCAAAAGGTTTGGACAAATTTAACTGCCATTTTCATTTTCGCTTGGTTAAACCAATGATAGACTGACCAGGAGAGAGGCAGAGAGACAGAAAGAACATTTCCTGCTGTAAGGCAGATAAAAGATAAGAGGCAAAGCAGTATGGTGCCTTGGACTGGCTTTTCTCAGCCCACAGATCACAGGCAGGGCTCAGCTGAGAAAGCTTTTCTTCTAATTCCCAGACCAGAGAGCCCAGCAACCTGACGAAGTGATCTGGATTTTGAAGGACAGGGATTCACCTGGTTTCATCTAAGGACTCTATAGCAGAGATGAGAATACAGTCAAGGTGTCCAGCTCCCACTATCACAAGAGACTGGCAAGAAACTGACTGTTTCAGCAACAGACTGTCTTGGAAAGATGTCGAGAGGAAGATACCGACCACGAAAAGACAATACAAAACTCAGTTTTGTTCTCGGGGCTTGCACGGCAATGAATCCAGCAGCAGGTCCCTTTACCTTGAGCTCACTAGTTGGGATTAGTAGGGCAGACAAACAGAAAAGATTCCCTTCTACCCCTTCCAAAAGATCACGGAGAAAAGGACTTTGCCGGCACAGGCGGCAAAGTCACACAAATCACGTACAAACTTGGCGTGAGCGAGACAAATACATTAAGGACCGTCGTCGGGAACTTTCCAGCAGGGTTGCGCGGTGGGAGGGGGGAAAGAGTTGCCTTCTGCTGTTGCTAAGACAGTTCCCCCGCCCGTGCTCTCTCCCAGCCCGATCCACGTCTTCCTCCTCTCATTGGCTCGCCAGCCGCATCGCATGATGGTGACAGGTTCTCCTCCTCCTCGCCCTATTGGCTTCTGCCTATGGCCTATTACCCGGGGAGAGCAAATCAGACACGTAATCAATAGTTGGCGAGAAGGGACGGGGCTGCGCGGTGCCACATTTGCATTAAATCTCTTCGCTGCCTATGCCCCTGCATTCGGCTAAGCACGGATTAGCCGGACGGGCCACGCTCGCCGAGGTGAGCGTAGATGGCAGACTGATAGCAAAGCAGCGCCGCAGGGAGCTGCCAGCCCAAGGCAGCCGCTGCACGCGCTAGCCCCGAACTTCGCGCCAGGCTCTGCCGGGTGAGAAGCTCAGATCCCGACCTTGCAGGCAAACCAGCAGGATTCGAGGACCATCAGCATCCTGCCTGAGCACTGATCTAGAGGCACAGAGCACACTTCCTTTCTGGCAGGCTGTTTGAACCAGTGTCCCCAGCCTGGGTACCCATTAGGACAGCCGGCTCTGAAAATAAGGAAAAGGTGTATAGCAGGGGAGAAATCTTCTTTCCTGCAGTACCGTAAGCGATGCCCTCTCCGGCAAGCTTTTAGAAAGTTGCTTGGTCCGAAGGCTTCTGGAAGCCTTCTAGGGCAGGCAGAGAGCATGGAAACACTCCACAAGGCCAGAGAAAGGTTCCCTGGCCTGAAGCAGGATGGCTGATGGCAGTCAGCTACCACAACAGTGCTGCTCGGTCACTGCCAGCCCGCAGAAATCCAGGAACGGTGGTTCCTTCGTCTTGCAGCATCCCCGTCAGCTTGGCTCCCCCCACCCCACCAAAACCCCCGTTACTGGGCAGGGAAACACAGCAGCAGTGGGACAGCTCCCCGGTCCTACCACAGAGCGGGTCAAGGCCGGGAACCAGGCGCAGAGAAGAGGCAGATGAGTTGGAAGAGGTTTCCAACTACAAGCAAAATGGGCTTGAATTGACACCGTGCATCAATGAAACACCAGTGCCAAACAACTAGATGTTGCCAACGGCTTTAAAACCAACTGCGAAATAAAACTTACTTATCGGTGACAGGACCTCAGACGCCGGGGCATCAAGCGCACGACCAAGTTAAGTGTGAGTAACTACGGAACTGGCCTCAGGCCTTAAAGCTTTGCAGTTTAACGTGCCCAAGTAAGGCAGCTGATGAAATATCCCCAGGCACATTGGGACACTGGTGAAATAGCAACCCTTTGGCTATTTTCTTTCACCACACAGGTGAGTCAGCATCCGGCCGACGGAAGAAAAACTGGTGTTTCCTTTTCTGTTCAGGACTGCAAGTGACTGGCAGCAGAAGGAGCTCAGTCCAGTTTCTAGCCTGTTCCTAGTAGACATGCATACAGACTACAAGAGGTCAATGAACCCAGCAAAGCCATCTGCTGCGGCTGGATGCACATACATTGGATGTACGCTGTCCCCTACATACTAGACCTTCCTAGCCTGGACAGTCCACTTGCTCTCTGTCCTTTACGTTATGCAGAGGTTCGGTTAGGAAGAGTTTTAACTTAAACTGTTGTAAAATAATACAATTATGAGGCAAGACACAGGAAACTTTTCAATGGAAATTTCCACAGCCAATCTATTTGTTTGTTTCAGGGGTGGGGGTGGTTGGACACAAAACACTGGGTCAGTTAAAAAGAGTCCTAAGTGGCTGACCTGAATGCATCCGTTTGTATGAAATCCACGGGGATGGTTTCTTCAATACAAGATGGAACTTCAAGTTAAAAGGAGGAAAAAGAAGAAAAGAGCGTGCATAAAAATCAGGTTCAAATCCCTGCTTGGCCTCACTCAGTAAGGACTTTGAATTAGGTCTACAGTTACTTAAATGGCTTCAAGTATTTGGGGATCTTTCTCCAGTTCATATGATCTAAGTTTCATCCTGAGGCAGAACAGGAAGAATGGTCTGAGCTCTCAACAATGTTCATGACTTCGGAGAAATACATTATACCCAGCCTCAAAACAAATCTGTTCTCTTTTTGATCTTATGTAATAGTCTAGATGCCTGTGTTTTGATTCCTCCCAATTGTGCACTCAAACTGGTACGGAGCTCCATGAAAGAAAATTAATGGACTGGAAGGAAACCAACACTTTTTTTTATAACTCTAAACCATGTGCCTCTTTTCCAGATACCTTTACAGAGCAGAAAAGCATGAAATTTAGCAACAACCAAGATGATAAAAGTGAACTCAAATAAGAACCTCTATCATGAGTTAAGCCTGCTTCAGCCACTCAAGAAGATAGAGCCTACGAATGAAGCCTTTTGATCAATAAAAGCCTTTTAAATAAAATGAAAGCTCTTTCAGACTAATTCAAGACACAGCCTACAGTGGAAAAGATTTGGTCCCTGACGGCCTGGGATCAAACTTGTTTTCTCCTTACTGTTAGTGCTTACACAACAACATTTATCTGGATCTATTAGATTTGCTGTAGGTGGAAAAGTAATTAGATTCTTACCATGAACACGCAGGAAATATCCAACAGAAAGGCAGAGCTGGTATGTTATAACCTATGGTGCTACGACTATCACGGTGGACCGTTCACTTTTGGCTGCTCGCTCCACCACCCAGGGACAGAAGGTGTGCTCCCTCACCTGGCAATACGTTCAGTCCTGAACGACCACGTTGTACCTGTCCTCAGCAAGACAGGCAAAGAGGATGGGCGTGCACTTCTTCACCTCCAACACTTAGCAGGCACAACCTGGGGTAAGAGGAATAAGAAATACATGAATACAAGGAATAATACGATGGATGACCTGACAGGAAACCCCAAGCTCAAGCGGAGGAAAAATTGTGTCCATAGCTCTACTTCCCCACCCCAATTCTGCTTATCATGACGTATCTGCTTCTGGTCCAAGGCTTGGATCTCAGGGCTTCCAAGCTGCCATTCAGCACCTGTCTGGTGTAGCTGATAGAGAACAAGGAGCCAAGAAACCTGAGAGCCATTTCTGAGCCAACAGCGCGTGTTCCCAGATTCAATTTTGTTTTCAGATTTCCAGTTTGAAAGATTTTCCTAACTCCCAATGTACTTCTTTTCAGATTTGTCTTGCCTTAAAAATTACTGAAATGTCAGTTGTCTTGTTGTTCTTGTTATAGAGAGGAAACTATTTTCCATATGCATTTCAGAATTTTTCATGAGAAAAAAATCCAAGGATACAGCCATCCTTACTTAGCACATTGTATAACTGTCCATGAAGGGATTTGATTTCTATCTGCTTCTGGTTTGTTTCCCAGCTCCATTTCATTAATACAGTGTCTCAAGAAGTTCATATGATTAATAAAGCCAAACCACAGGAATACTTCTCATAATTGCTCTATTTCTCTGATGCCAAAGGCTAGTAAAAGGTCTCCAAACTTCAATTCTGTCTTTAAACAGTTCTATGCAAGGTAACTCGATGTTACTAGTCCCATTGTGCTATTAAACAGAGGCACAGAAGAGTACTAAGAATTGTCCCAGGCCATAAAATAAGTAGAAAAAGACAACCAAACCCTGAGTCCTGATCCACAGCCTCTTGCTCTGTCCCAGTGGACAACATTCTTTCCTATGATTACTAAAAATATTGGGGTCTTCTGTGAAACAGACTGGGATGCTAATTTTTGAGGTGAAGTGACCAACCCAGCATGGGAAATCGTATAAGTGAATATAATACTCGCAGCTTCCTGAACTCCCGTACAATAAACAGCTTAACAACTTGTTTCCCACAGAGACACCTGTATTTTAGTAGCAGATAAGAAATGACACATGTATATACATAGCCATATTTTCTTTTTTCTAGCTGCACGCACACGTATATATCCATATATGCACAAACATAAAATACATGCATATATATGTGTATATCAAAGTTATTAAAATCAGAAGGAACTTTGATGTTGAACTCGGCATGGTCTGAAAAAATGCTAATGACACCACAGCACAGCTGTGGGAATGAACTGCCTGCTCTGTGCACAGCACTTCAGGCACATAAAATGCAAAGACCTATTCGGATGAGAGCACAGAGCCAAGACACTGCCCTCCAGACGCTCCTTCCCACCCATCACACCTATCACCTGCCCACGAAAATGAACTTCCCACGTCTCCATTGGTTAAAGCGTGACCCCTTTCCCTGAGCATGTGCCACCCCACAATACTCGCTCAATATCACCACAACACCTGGCTACCTAACAATTACATTTTTTGTAATTGAAGTGCAGACATACCTAAATAAGCCAGGATGAGATGGCTGGATGCCTTTGGTACTAATGCCAGTGCTCTCATGAATGCTGACTCTTAAAGCAAAACAAGTAAAAAAGAATAAGTAAACTAACAAGTTTCTAGACTCATTTGTTTAGAATGACAGATCGACAAACATAGTAATTTTTTAAATTTTTTTTTTTTTTTTTTTTTTACAAACAGCTTTTTATAACTCATAACCCAAAATAAGCCCTGACCCAGCTGCAGTGCCATGTTAAACAGTAATTACTCTATATAAGGCTGACCAAATGGGAATATTTGTGGGCCAGCGGAATGAAATTATTTTAGGACTTACACAAACTTTCTCTGGGAGTGGTGAGACTAGCTGTGGGTAATGTGGCGTACCTAAGAAACAAGCGGACACAGGAGGGTTTTTTTTCTTCTTCTTCCAAGCCTTCATTAAAACTCACTAGGTGACATTAAATGACTTTCCCAAATTTCTGCTCAAGGGAAAAGGAAAAAAATAAAGAAGTAGAAGTGAGATTTGTTTACCCCTCTATAAAAGAGGCTTCACTATGTCACTGTACACATTTTGAGATTCTCCCTCAACCTGGCTACCTGTCATGCCTGCTAAACCACACCCAAACATATGGCACAGCATAAGCAAGCAAAGGTGCGAAGCAAGACGCTTGTAATATTTCATTATACTGGGGGGAAAAAAAGGGGGAGGGGAAAAAAAAAAAAATCAAGCCTCATCTCCAGCTCTTACCTACCATTCAGGTTGCTTCACCATGAGCATCAGCCACTGAAACGTCCATCATCAGGCATTTTCCTCGCTAGGACTGTCACAAGCACCTCTCTTCCAACCCAGCCCACATACTACACAGACGGTTCCTTGCCACCTCGCTGCCACGAAGCCAAACCCTTCATGGAGACTGGCCTCATGGCAAGTTGGACCTTTTTGCTTGACCTTTGCTTGAAATGATGCTAAACTACTTCGCTATACATTGCAGAGTAATTTTTCATCCTGTCTACGCTACAGATGCGCTCGCACTCCTGATCTTTTGGCAACGTTTGGGGCCACTGAATCTGTTCTGCGGAGGCTAAGGCAGGAGGAGCCCATAAATGCAAACTCCCTCATCCTCTCAAATATTCAGTTCATCATGTCAAAGTGCCTGAGTTTGAAGCAGGTGAGGCAGCACAGCCTGCAGGGAAAGGAACAAAAGTCCTGTAACCTGGGGCACGCCCTGCCTTGTAGGAGGGTGGGGATCTCTGTGGGGAATCCTAGAAGAAGAGGTTGACAGAGCCTTCAGAGTGGCAATGCTCAGTTCAAAAAAACTGCAAAAATTAGTGGCATGCCATTCTGGTGCAAGTGGCAGTTTTCCAGTTTCCAAAATATCCCTCCTCCTTATGTCACGGTAAAACAGAGCAAAAATGGAAAGTGGTTTAGCAAGTAGGAACATTGCAATTCAAAATAGAATCAGAGAGGATTAAAGCAAATACCCAGACTGTTCTAACCTGTGTTTACGGCCCAAATACTGTACCAATTCCTGTTATTTTCAGGGGTTTCTTCCTGTGTTGTAACATTCTCTCTGGGATTAAACTTGGCCCATGCAACACATGACTCATCTGACTACAAGTCCCTGGGCATGTGCTGCAGGTTTTGCAGATGCTTATCACTGACAACCCATCCTACAGCCTCAGAGCCCAGCGCAGCACATTACACGTGGGTTTTTGCTGGAGGGGTAGGAAGAAAATGACAGCATCTGCCTGACACTAAATTTTCATCCTTAATTAAGGACTTCAAAAATAAGTCCATTTTCTGAGCAGGATGGTGGGTGGAAAATAAAATAAAGCTAGTTTTTAATGATCTCAGTGAAACTCAAGTCCATTTTCTAGTTAATATGCACCCTTGCACCCAGGAATTTCAAGTTTGAAATTCATTGCTATGGAACTCATGTTATCTGCAGCACCAAATGCTGACAACGGCCAAACTAATCCCGCGTAGGATCCTCTGCCTTCACTGATGTAAACCAGATTCACTGTTTTCAGGTTTGCTTTTCATTCTACCTGACTTTCTGCATTCCAGAAGATAACTTCTTTTTATGTCTGTCTCTGATTAGTTCTTTGAATTATCTCCACATACATGATTATTCAACACTGAGTCCACCCTGCCGTTCTTCATGCTCTTTCAATGACCCGCACAAGTGCCAGTACCATACTGATACTCACTTAGAGACACAGTAATGCCTTTAGAGTTACAGTGTTCACAGGTGAGATCAATTTTAGCTGCAGCAAATCACAGGATGTAGCAGGAGGTAATTCAAAGAATAAAAATTCACAGAATAGAAAGAGAGGAAGAAAGAGAAAAAAGGTAACCGTGTAGAAGCAACGGACTTGTGTAATACACTGCAGCGTTATAGCAGCTTTGTACATTGTACAAATGTAGCAATGGGCTATAAAGCTTCTGAGCTCTTAATTATCAGTTCAAGTCACAACTGGTAAGGCAATTCTTCTAAAAAAAAGGAGCAAAAAGTTAATCACTTCAGTTGACTGGATGCTGAACATCTCACCTATAAACAGGTCCTCCTTAGGCCGTTTGCCAGTGGGAAGGAGCCACCATGAACTGGGACAGCAGCTTCTGTCGTGCGGTTCACGGAGGGGACTTCACCAGTATTGGCAGATCCTGCAAGAGAAGGAAATTCACACTCAATAGTGGAATTAGATGTGATCTCCACATGTTACTGAGTCATTGACTGCTGGAGAGCCCAGCTCTGTTCACATGCTGAAAGTTTGATAAATGCCTAAAAAAAAGAGCGAGTCTAGGCCTGGAGAATTCAGGTATTTCAGTACATTGGTAAGTGCATGAGAGTCCAGCTGACTCTCATGCAGTGGACAAGCCTGTCAGTACAAGTTAATCAAGAGCCAGAGCCTCTTGCTGAAACAACGCCTGAGGTCAGAGCGGGCTGTGCCGCCTTCTCCGGTGTTTGTCTACTGAAATCAGCAGAGTTACATCGGCAGAAGGTAGGTAGCTCAAGGTACTTGTCAACCTTTAGGCATATACCTTACCTGTAGAGAAGCAGAGCTTCCTAACGCAGAAGCTGTGAGCCCTCAACTCAAGGCTCTGCTGACTATCAGGAGAGCCGGACTCCTACCTTCGGAGCCCTGGTCCACTCTCTCGATGCTCTACTGACTAAGGACAGCTCCATATTCACATTTCTACTTCCATTGGCTAAGCCCGGACTCACGCGAATACCACCCTTAGTTTCTTCTTCTGTAGATATATATGAACCTGCAACCTTCCTTTAAACACAATCAAGGCAAGCATGACACAGAAATTACAAGATAATTAGAGAGCGCTATGGAAAACAAACATACCTACCCTTTGTTCCACTGGGTTGCTTTAAAACACAATGCTGTGGTTTATTCCTTCTCTCTCAATCTGTCACCAACACTCAGCTACATGGGAGAAAACGAATTTAAATTAAACTCAAACATTATGTCTAGTTCGTTACTTACACCTTCTAAACAGTGCTGAACCTTTTACACAGACGCTTTGTGCTATAACCCCAAACTATAGGGCCAATAAAGCCAGAAGAACTGACAGCAGTTACAGACTTGGGCTATATTCCGAATTAAAATATAAGAAACAAGTAATAAAAACAGCAACACACACCAAAAAAAACCCAAATCTGAGTGCTGCAAAAGTTACTTAACTTCCCAAGCCCAAAATCTTTGTTGCAGTCTTTAAATCTGAGAGATGCATGTGTGTGACAGATGGCAGCTCCCGCAGTACGTGTAATACACCACCTTTGTACAAATATTGTATTGTACAAATATTGTATTGTACAAATATTCATCAGTTAATTTCTAATAACTGTGTTAGGTGGGATAATTAACATCACCCCTAATTTTACTGATAAGTAGGCTGAGACAGAAGGGTGGAGAGGATTGTCTAAAGTGAGTAAGTAAGTAACAATGAGAACTCCAAAGCATCCTCCCATCTCTGAGTCCATGGAGGGGTTTTTTTTTTCATTTGGAAAAAAGAAAAAAATCTTTGGCATAGTTTGACCCAATGCCAACTGAAGTTTGAAGACTTAAAAAAACAAACAAACAATGGACTTCAGCTCACACCCTGGGTTCATAGCTAATGAAGCATTTATGTCACACTAAAAATGTCGCTTAGCTTAAGTATCCATTTTTAACTATCAACTGAAGTGAAAACATTAATTCATGCAAATCAATATTCCCTAAACAATAATTTTCCTCTAGAACATATCTTCTTTTTTAACATAAACTCTTATCTAACATAACCCATTTAAAGTATTGTATCTGCAGAGTTCAGCAATTAGCTCTGTAAATTGTTTTCCTTGAGTGTATGGAAGGTTACATGACATAGTGAAATATAAAGTGTATGCTATAGTGAATGAAAACCTCTCTTTGAACGATGATTATCTTTCAAAAAGGCTGGGATAAGGGCCAGATTACCAAAACGAATTCAAGCCAGCTATTAGAGTTCTACTTGTACATCCAAAGTCCCCTGTTATTTCATGCGAGTATCCACTTGCAGTGCATCTTCGGGGGTTTTCAAATGTAATTGTTTATATGTAATACCCACAGACCGTGTTTTCCTGAATAACATGGCCAGAAAAATCCAATCCGAGGAATAAACAAGCAAGCAAATAGGAAATGGGTGCAAAGAAAAGCACAGAAAGAGAGAAGGGACGGTACATAAAACAGCCAAATGAAGGCAGGAGATGGCACTGAGGTTACTTCGGATGCTACTGACAGTGAGGGCAAGGATGGAGAGGCTACACCTCATCTATCCGCCACTCCAGAACAAACTCATGAGAGTCACAGAGATTTGTAGAAAAACAGTATTTCGCATGGAGGTTGTAAAAGACCGCTGGAAGTCACCTAAGCCATCCTTCTACTCAAAACATGGCTAACCTCAAAATTGAACCTGGTGTTGCCCACCTGAGCTCTGAAACTCCCTAGGAACGGAGATCCCACAGCCTTGCTGGGCACCTGCTCCAGTGCTGCACCACTCTCCCAGGCTTGGGTTCCCCCCCACACACTTACATCCAAGCAGAATTTCCCTTGTTGCAGCTACGACAGAAGATTTTATCCGGTTGTTTAAAGAAGGCTTCATTCAGCTCTTCCTCTCAGTCAGGTGGTTCACAGGAGATGCCCACCACGATACCCTCTTCGGGGGCCTCCCCACTCTGATCCTGACACACAAGCTCCCAACACCCACTGCTACTCCTCTGCACGAAACGCAACCCCCTCTCCTCTTTTGCCGTGTACATCTCTTGTCAAAGAGCCCTGTCCACCCATCGCAACACTCCAATCACGTGAACTATTCCACCACGCCTACCATTCCAGCAAACCTTCATTAAAGCCTTTAGTACTAAGGTACTAATTAAATAAAAGTACTGTTACATACAGTAGGAGAAGCAAGGCACACAGATACTAAGAGGGCAAATTGCCCAGCATCAAGTGTTAGTGACGGAGCTGTGAAGACAATATAGGAACCCAAAGTCCTCATCTTACGTGTTGCCTTTTAGACTAAACAACCTTTGATGGTGCCCTAGAGAGCAAAATGAGAAGGAAAGCTTCTCGTGGAGAACAGTCACACGGGGCCAGATGCTCAGCAGATCAAAATCGGTGAACTCCACTGCCTTCAATGCCGCTATGCCAATTTACATCAGTTGATGATGTGACCTATATAATGAAAACCAGCTTGAAGCACCTAAGGAATATAACCCTGATTTATTCCAAATACATTATATTTAACGCTGTCACTTATCTTTTACATGCCAACATGCAAGCTCAGGAGACAGACACATTTGGATACTCTCAGCTGGGAATCGTGTTCTTGCAACGCTCCTAGATGATGCACATACTGTCTCTATTTGTGTTCACCATTTCAGATGGCACGGTGCCCATGAAACAAGCTGATTAGCACTTGCCCTGGGCTATCAAGGCAAGGCAATGGTATGTTTAGATCAGCGAACTGCATAACAATATAAATGTCATCTATTCTACAAGAAGCTTTGGCAGTATTTGCATCTTGTGCTTCGTTGCATGTATGTGCCAAAAAGAAACTCAAAGACTTGCAAAAGAAAGACAGCCATGGGATTCACCAGCCCTCCCGGTTGCCAAAACATGCTGTATAGCAGTGGGTGCCTCATTATAATCCCCAAGGACCATGTACCGGGTGTCAGATTGTATGTAACGTGAACACTACTGGTACATACATATATATATATATATATAGCCTTTTTTGTTCAGCCAGGCTCATAAGCAGAAAACGAACCACAAACAGCGTGTCTGGCACAGTTCAAGACATGATCTGTACTCTTGCCCAGAAAAGATGGCATCCAGCCTAAACAGAATAGCCCTGGGTGGTCACTAGCTGGTTGTGCAACGTCTTTGCTGACGGGGCAAACTGTAGCAATACCTAGCAGATACAATGGATAATGGGCTAAGGACACCGAGTTTAGGACACTAGCTGGAGTGCACGCCAGGCCTCTAATGGCCTGGCACTCATTAGCATTTGATTGTTACTGGAGACCTATATGACATGAAATGCTGGTCTCACTCCAGTTCCTGGTGAGCAAATGTCAGCACCATTATCACAGTAAGCATCCATCTTAGTGGTCTTACCAAAGAAGCCAAGGACAGAATGGGAAGAAAGGCTGATCTATGTCTCATTGTCAGTGGAGGGGACTTTCCAGGACAGAGCTGGGGTGAACTAGCAGGGTTCAGAATTGCTGCCTCTACAAGTCCTACTTAATTCTTTAGCAGACGAGACAGGATGCAGAAAGAGGAGATACAGTGCAGGAAAGATGCACCAAAAGAGAGAGAACGCTGCCAGACAAAGGTAGGAAAGCCAGCTCTGCAGATAAGCAGAAAAACATCATGGCATGACATGCCAAGTGGTAGCGGAATAACACACCCAGATCATCAGAAGCAGAAACTGCACTGTAAGTACATCACTAAACAGGGAACTGGAGCAAATTCAAGGAATGTTCGCTAGACTTCGCAGGTCTTTCTCTGCAGTTTACATTTTGTTCACACACTAGGAACCAGCAGCAGTGTTAAAGGTAAACCCCTCAACCTTTCTGTGGCAATTAGTCCTACAGCCTGAGGCAGGGCTCTCCGCGCTCTGCAGCCTTCCGACAGTCTCCTCCTATAGCAGACCCAAGAGCCTTCTGCATAGTTTGTATAAATTCACAACCAGATGCCTTATCCTGACTACTTATTAATGACTATTATTTCCCTCCTTGAAGTTTTATTTTCACGACAAACATACAAACCCCTTGAACCAACTGTTGTTCCAGGCACTGTTCATGAGCGAGGCTTCCTTCTCCGAGATGCTCCTTCGTTGTTCTGTGTCACCTCATCGCACTTCTAGTTCGTTATACCAGCCTTTGGTCAATGCTAGAACTACAGCACAGACAGCAGGACTACAGAGTGACTCTCCTAAGGAGATTACGCAAAGTGTCACTTAGCATTAAATTGCTATGTGAAAATGGAATGGTTTTTTATTCTTCGTTATGCTAATGAAAATCAGAAAAGATACTTCATATTTCTAATATTAAAGCAGAGGCCTTAACTTTTCAAGAATCCTTAGTCATGCCCTTCTGCTATTGCAAGATCCCTCATAAATTCATATTTACAATACTTTATGTTAACGACTTCTTTTATTTCTGAAAATAGAAATCGGTCTGAAATGCTTTTGTTTGGTTAGCAGTATCCAGATGCATTAAACTTCCATTACATAAGAGGCTTTGTACTTTATACAAAAGTTTTTGGGAGAGAGATATTTAAAATATTATTAAATACACTTGTGAAAAAAAAAAAGAATGTTGGAACATATCCATCAATATTTCAGTATAAATTGTTGAAGCACCAGAATTACATGGTGCAATTATCTTTCAGAATGTATAGCTCCTAGCACCAATCTTTACGTTTAACAGAAAAAACGGGTTAATACTAAGTAAATGAATGTTAATTAAGATGTTGGGGAAAATTCTGTCATAATTGAATAATGAAACTAATGCACCTTGTGCATTTGTTTAAAAACTCTCTGCTACTCTGACTGTTTCAAGCATAAGTGGCCTTTTATGTGATATACTTGCCCACACAAACCTTTACACAAAGTCTGATTCTTTCTGACTATTGACCAAAGATCAGATTTGGACTCTCACAGCAAGCAGTGCCATAGTGTATATGAAATCTTAACAAAGTCAGCGGTACTTAAGATGAGCTAGACAACTGGATTCTGGCTCCAAAAAAGCATTATGTAAAAGGACTTGGACTTCTCTCAAGGGTTTTGGTTTTTTAAGAAAAAACAATTACAGACAATTCTGTTAATATATCACAGAGTCAGTCATTTTTTGTTTGGTTGGTTGGTTTTCCCCTTCTATTCAGCCTTCGCAGAAATAGTTCCTAGTTGCCTATCCATCGATCTACCTATTTTCCAAAGCGTTTGTTGAATCCGTCTGGGGTTTGATCACATACCATGTCAATACTTGGTCCATTTATGGCATGTATATTTAAGATGATAAACAGGGCAGGTTTTGCAATGGTAATGCGGAACGTAAGAAGAGCCCAAACAAAGAATCCCATTGACATAGCTGTGTTTTGGATCAGGCCCACTGTGAATTTGAAGACGGAATAAGAAGCAGGATGGCTATTCCCTTCCAGTAAATATGCAAAGTTCTCTTCTCACATACAATGGAAACAGTTTTACACTGATGTAGATCATGGTCCATGGATAATCAGCCCACTATTCACTTCCCCAGCTTTGCGGAAGCGTAATCAGGAAAGCATTATGAAGAAAAACCTGCCCTGCAGGGATAGACTTGCTTTAATAATGTTTATGACTTGTCCATATTGTATTTATGTCTGGAAGTTGATTTCTTGGGTTTTCCCACCCTTCCCCCACTCTCAGCCCCAAAGACAATTTGCAAGCTGAAGCCTCCGCCAGGATAAAAGGGGGAAGCGCCAGTGACTGACGGACAGTACTCTCCTCTCTATATGCTCGAGATCATATCCAGAAATAATGCTTGGTTTTATCTAACACGCAGGTCAAAGCTCACCTTTTCCTGAAGTGACTGGTCCGAAAACAAGCCCATGCTTCACATATTAACAGGTTTGGACTGAAAGTGCAACACTTACTCTGGTCAGCTGCTGGCCTCCTGTCACACTTGTCTTGAAAACAGTCCAGATTCACGCCACAAATAGCAATAATAAAAGAAAATGATTGAAGACTTCCCCAGTATCTGCCAGGCTCACAATTTTTACTGAGCCTTACAAATGTGTCATCAATACCAGTTCTTTCAAAGCTATCAATCTTAGTCACCCAAATCCATCACAGGAAACAAATCCCAGAGAGGAACCAATCTGCAGAGCAATTGCAGAAAGACAGGCTGTGAGAAAACCCATGCAGAGATTTGCTTCGTCTATGTACTCTCCGACACGTTCGGCAGGCAGAAGTCTGCTGGGTTTGCTTTTGTTGTGTTATTCCACTCTCATCTCACTGCTCACTTCTGCAAAATCTGCCTCAAATTTCCCAATTTTCTGATGCTTTCAAAAGTCACCAAACACTGAAGCTTGATTTGGCTTCTGTGGCAGTTAAATTTGATGGCATTCAAAGGCATGCACTGAAATGAAATTTCCAGGGAAGAAGATATCTAGGAATTGATAGGTGATGGGAATTTCTTGGGCTTTTTGTTACATTTCACTGTTGTCAAAGTGCTTTGACCAACACTGCCGTAAGCTATGAAAATTCCCAGGTGCCACTAATTTTTGCGGGTGCCTGTTTGCTTAGATCCAAAACTGCCTGTATCCAGGGATGGCACAAATCACCAGACACAAAACCTTTCAGACACATCCCCTACCCAAAGGGCTACTGGCCTCGCCTGGACTTGCAAACGATCAACACTCCTGAAAATAGAGCGCAGCCCATTTTAACACAAACACCCCAAAACGAGACGAGGCCACCTTTACCATTTTTGGACCCAGCCCATGCTGAAGCATGGAGCCTGTCTGGGCTCCCCGAACTCCAGGTTGCTCCGTGGCTCCTTCCAAGCCCTGGACCAGGCACCCGCTTGCACATGTGGAGAGCAGGCAAACGTGACCCCAGAGGCTGAGCCTGAGAGTGCACCGAGCGTAGCTGCGGAGGTCACAACCAACATGAGAAAGACTGCTTTTGTTCACGGCCCGGGGGCACTCCCTGACTTCTGCAGGGAGATGGAGCAGTGGGAGTCACTGGCAATGGCTCTGAGGACCCCTTCTTGGCAGCAAGCGTGTGCATGCAACCAAAGGCAGGTGGAGGGGAGCAGCTATGGCTCCTGCGCCTCGCAGCTGCACCCCGCTTAAATCTTTGTTCCGTTTCGTAACACTAAGGTTCTTCTAAAAGACATAAAATAAAGTCATGTTTCCGCTCTCCCGTGCACCACTCGGCACTCGTATTTGTCTACAAGAAAAGCCCCTGAAAGCCACAAGGTCTCTTTTTTATTTACCTCTTTTATCTTTGCTTATTTTCTATGAAGAGAAGTAACCCAACCGTGGTTTAGTATAAACCTAACCAGAAACAAAAACCCTCTTGAATTCCTCTTCATTATAAATGGATTGTCAATGTGTTAAATAAATCAGTGAAAATGGAAATCCAAAAATAAATAGCCATCCTGCTGTTGCCATGACAACTCAAATTTTTTACCTGGACAGAGATTTTATGTTTCACAGTTAGTAATCACTGAAAAGGAGGGTCACATTTTTTTAATCCTGGCACATTTCACCACCTACCCCCAACATAAAAAAAGGGATTATTTTTGGTTACTTTTTAGCAAATGAGGGAAGATCAAAGAGAGGAGCTATTTTTCATTCCAGACAAGGAGAGGTGAGATACACGTACTGTTTACCACAACAGAGCTTAAAACATCTACTCAGCCCAGAAAGGACAGAGAGCACAAAATATTACAGTAGGATTTCAAAGGCCCTTTTAATGTGGCCTTGCTATGCAAAAAGCACGGCATGTATAGAATAAGATTAACATAGCTTAAAACCATATTTTGGCTCATACGTTAAGGCAATTTTACTATGGTAAAAAGCAACAGCATCTCAGAACATCAGCAGGGAGTAAATATTTTGCAACTTGTGCCATCATTCATGCCAGGGAAATGTGTGTCTCAATGACCCCGCGGTCGAGACTGCAAAGTTAAGACACTGCCTAGTTCTTAAAATGCTAGAAATCAACCCAGTTCCCTCAAAGTCCATGGCTAGGGAAGGCCCAAAGCACTGAGCAATCAGAGCCGCACATCACAGTGGAATTAACTTCTGGGTTGTACCTGCCATGTGTGATGGGAAGAAACACTCCCACCCTCTGGGACGGCAAATAGAGGGGTAAGGGCCCCGAAGGGGAGCCCAGGTGTCACAGAGCTGTGAGCTGGTATCACCTGGGAATCCCTTGGCCAGCCCAGAAAAGTCACATAAAGGTCTTCTATCTCATTTTACCTGCCATAAGTAGCCTGCTTAGTACCTCCTTCTCCAGAGGCTGGGGGGTGAATCCCCTAAGAAACAGGTCAGAGCAGAGAACACCTTCATCTCTTGGCTGGTACACACTTGCAAGCCTTCCCTTCACCCCAAGAGGTGACAAAAAAAGCCAAAAACCTCTAAAAAGTTCAGAAATTCAAAACACAGTTAAAAAAAAAAAAAAAAAATCTCTTGAAAATAGTGTCACCTCAGTATGTTTCCATTGGCCAATTTCTTTGTAAAATGTTTGCGGTAATAAGATGAATTTTCAAAACAACATTGTCTTGACCAAAATATTTTCTTCAGTTTGAAACTTTGTAACTTGTTTCCAAAAAACATTTAGAGTTGGGGGTAGGGAGGAAGCAGCACAGAACCAAACTGCTTCTCGGGAAAAGTCCCCATAAACCAGCATTTTCCACAAAAAATACTTTTGTCAGAAAATGTCTTGACCTGCGTTAAATGGAACTAATTAATCCCAGTCAAAATCTAGCCTAATGGCAATAAAATGCTAAATACTCCCCAAACCAGACACAATATCCCCGGCAGTAAAGTGATAAATTCTCACAGAATCATACACGATATATCTGCCCATGTTAGATATTTTTTACAGTCAAATGTTTGCACGGTTTTGTTACTAATGTATGTTCCTACTAGCCCAAGTCTGTATCCAGTTACTCTTATTTTATATAGATATGTATACACACATATGCACACACACAGTGATTGTGAAAGTGCTCTAAACAAATATGGGTGTTTGCATCCTGCCTTGCCCGAAAAGCAAAGCAGACTGTTCAAGCAGCAGCCGGTGAAAGCAAGCATTCAATTCTACTCAGAGGCTCGTTTTCCTCTAAATGGGCCTCTCAGACTCAGTGACAACTCTTAGCTGCCTGAGAAAAAACACTGGAATAAAAAAAAAAAAAAAAAAAAGGAACCTATTTTCCAGTGCAAAGTAATCCCTGTTCCATTGCCATGGCACCAGACATCCGTCTCTTTCTTTCATTGACCAGACGAGGTCCTCCTCAGCCCCTAGCTTCTTTTAAAAAAAAAAAAATTTTTTTTTTTTTTGTTCATGCGTGTGTGTGTGCCTGAATTTGTTTCCTTGGTAGGAAAAGGAGTCATTAAAGTATTAGTTTAGGTTGATTGATTCTTCGGGGACAGAAGAGGGTTCTGGGGCTCTGTAATCTCTGACATGATCTCAAAACAGAGGCTCTTCAGCATGATACAATATTGAAATAATAAAAGGAAGATGCAGCTTGCCCCTCCGAAAGCTAAACAGCACAGTTTACAGGCTGGAAGTCGAATCTCTTCCAAAAACTTTGTGATTTCTTCAAGGTATAGTGAACATCAGTGAAATAAAGGAGGAGTAGAATGTAATCTCTCTTTTCACTTTAGAGCAGTTTATACACATGGTATGATTCTGAAATGCCCTTTACCATGGCAGCAGCTGAGAAACTGACTGTAGATTGCAGCAAAATATAAAAAGAGAAGAAAAGCAAAAAAAAAAACCCACCTGAGTCAGTTTAAAGTGAAAAAGGAGGGGGGATCTGTACTCACAGACATACCAGTGCCGAAAAGCATACAAATCCTGCAGAGGTTACCAAACCACCTTAGCTCTGCCCCCGTATTTTCGGCTACCCTCCTATCCTCTCCTACTTCCCGAGCTAAGGAAAGCCAAGCAATTTCCAGCTTCTTTGGGTGAACAGAGTAGTACAAAAGTGCTGGGTCATGACTCAGCATCTGTTGCTTTGTTTCAATAGATTATTGTATCGGGTAGGCTTAAAAGACATCTGATTGCATGCCGGTGGCTCTAGGAAGCTGCGATTCGCCCTGTACGTGGGGGATGTTGCAGGTGCTTGGCTTTTTCAGGAATGATTCAGCACCTTGGCAGGATCAGGCTCTTTGGTGGCAAGAAAAGAAAACACGCATGCAACTGGCTGTGCTGTGCGTGCTGACTTGTCTTTAAGGGAAAGAAAACCTGTGCTTACCGATGGCTTATGTAGGAAAAACAAAAGAAAATGTCTTCTCTCACACAGAAGGATACATCTTTGGCTGCAGTTTATGTGGCTCTTTATTAATGAATAATTCTAAATAACCATCCTGTGTGCCCTCCCTCCAACAAGAGTCCTGACAAGACAGATGGCTCAGAATTGCCTAATGCCACGGTTCACCTTTTTATTTCATAAAAAATCAATTTTCTGTGGCATCCGCAGGCCAATGCAGGAGGAAGCAGAGAAAGGGAGCAAATGTATATGCAGTGCACACACAGACTGCGCTGCTGCTGGCGCACGCACCGGCACACACACACAAAATTGATTCCCTGTGGCTCCTGCAGTCTGATCAATTTTGCATTCAGTGCAGACCTAGAGTGAATTTATTACTCCTCGGAAACTTTCTAGCAGAAAGGGAGATGGATCCATTATGGCAGAGCCCAGGGTTTCAATCAGACCTCTCCTGCAGTCCCCCTGCAGTTTTTGACTCATCCCTTTCCACAGTGCTTCCCCTGCAGGTAGGAGGGCACCTGATTTAAGACCAGCAGGTTCAACATTAAGGGTCACACGAATGTTACTGGCATTATGGCATTTCCCAGAGGCACTATTTGGCACGGAGACCCCATTATACCACACAATTTTCGATATTTAGATTGCAAGACACAGCAAGAGGAAAGGGAGAAGGAGAAACGGAGAGGTGAGGTGACTTAAAACACACTAATGACATAACCAGCAACAAACCCGAGACACTCTGAGTCCAAACCATTTACCAATCTGCAGCCCGTAGCCACTTCCTCCTACCCAAGGCCAAGAGGACCCTTTCCTTGGACACGTGGGACAAAGTTACCTTGCAACGTTCTGGATGCTTTGGCATTTACATCTCTCAGAAATCATCTCCCACTCCAGGAAGGAAAATATGTCTCCCCCAGTTGACACAACTGCGAAACTAACTTCTGTCTGAGACTTCCATGTCTGACAGGAGCACACACAGAAAGCCAGAAGAAACCCTCTTCTATGACAGGGCTCCATTTCAGGGTCAGGATTTCTAGGGCCCTAGGAAACAGAGGATATTTTTCTATTCCACGGAAGTCTGGGCTCCGGGAAGATTCTCTGGCTCATTTTATATGCAACAGTGGGTTCAACATCCATGTTCAATCTCTTTTGCCATGTGCAACCAGGAATTACAGTAAATTCAGCCCAGGAAGGAAGGAAGAAGAGACAAGACTGTTCATCCCATCACTCTCCCTGGAAAGGGTGGATAACAGTAAGGGAAGGCTACTTCCTTCAGCTGGGGGACATTATGTGATCTCTCTTCACTTTTAGTTTTCTCTTTCAATTTAAACCCAGTTTGTAATTCAGTGTCTTCCCCGGAGTATTTTCTTGCCTCCTTTAAAATGTCTGGGTAGAGGTTATGAACTCCAGTGTGATTACTGCTGCAAAAAGGAAGAGGAATAGGATGGAGCAAGATGGCAGATGTTAGACAATTAGTCAGGAACATGTCTGTAGCTCAATGACCTTTATGATTAGATTCAGTTTCTGGAAGATGAAGCTTGGATATGGATATAAAGTTGGCTGCTTACCCCTACCTCTGCTTTGAGCCAAAGAAAATCTCACTACCTACACCCAGAAAAATATTGCAATACTTCAAGCCCAGAAGTTTCAAACCTGATCTCCCATTTCATTTTCTCACCCCCACGTACCGTGATGGATTTGCTCTTAGCTAGCAAGACCATCCACGGCAGACAGATCAGGCACCTGATGTGAATTTTTTTGCCTGTTGTCTACTCATGCCTCACACAACCCCTCCTGTGGATGCTCTAGGATTGGCTCTAAACTGCCTTCTACCCATCATGATTTTTATCTAGAGAAGTACAATTTCAAGCACTACCAACTCAGAACGGCAGCATTTCACACCTTGACTTCTCGGAGGCACAAACGAGGACGCCAGGTGCCAGACGGGGAGCACCAGTCTCCCCCATTGCCAGTCCTGCGAGACGCACTAAAAGTAGAGCCACGCCGAGCATCGCTGAGCTGCGTCCGGCGGCACGCGGATCCCGTTCCGCTCCCTTACGCGCCCTGCAAATCAACACCAGCACATGAGTTACGCCGGGGGGAATCCGACACGCAGCAAAATTACATTCTGCTACATAATTCCAAAAAGGTCTTTCACCAGGAGAATGAAAGCGATACCCCTGCAATCAGATTTGCCAAAGTCTTACTGTCTGTGCTAGTCTGCAACTCTCCTCCGTGGCCAATTCCACAGACTACCAGAAGAGGGGGATCACATACAGTACTGACCGAAAGGTGAGTTTACCACCAGAATCGGTTTTCCTTTAACAGATTTTTTTATTAATTTAATTTTGCCCTTTCCCCCTCCAGTTCCCTCTGGTGACAGAAAAATAGTAAGAAAAAAAACCTCCTTTCCAAGAATCCCTGTGCCATGTGAACAAAGCTGCAGTCAGTGAGGTAAGGTGTTAACATAGTAATTTATTGTGGTTTAGTAGAAAAAGTGGGGGTTTAAGTTAAACCACACTAAACTAAAAAAAAAAAAAATTAGTTCCTGAGACAAAGTAAAAATGGAACAAAAGAAATCAGACCTATTGATCTTTTTCTTCATTTTTTGGAGAGGAAAGGCAATCCAGCACACACAAGGAATTGAGCAGAAACTTTACCAGTACTACCTGAAGTGGGGGAGAACCCAGTCCCTGGATTGGCCCAGACTCCACACACCCCACAAGCAGTGAAAGTCTTCAAATATACCGTTAGAGCCAAACAGAAATCTTAGAATTCAAGGAAAAACCCTGAGCTCTAAAGCCAGCAGTAGACAATGACGAATTTATCAGCTTTTCCTGCCCCAGGCTGCAGTCTCACGAGCCGTTCTTTAGGTAGCGGTGTTGGCTGAAATGAGTTCTCACTCCCTCTCTGCTGTCCATCACCTGACCCTATGCCCGTTCTCCCAGCTCAGACACGCCAGGACACGGCGTGGCAGCCAGATCCCTGCTTTTTCAAACATCCCAAAATGCTCACTACAGCAGCGTACCCACAAGGTACTCCAATGCCCTAAAGGCACCCGAAGAATTGCAGCCATATTGACAGAGAGGGCGCTCACTTTGGTTTACACTGATCTGTCTTTTTTGATTTGAAGAGCAAGAATGCCTACTTTAGCAGATGCTGGCATAAGAGAGAAGTGGATCAGGCACCCAAATCCTGTAGGCTGCCACACAAATCCCTGTCACAGTCCGTCACTTTTTCCCCATCCCTTCTAGCAGGTTGATGCAATGCATTACCATGCAGCAAATGAAAAAAATCTCTTTAGGCATTGTGGGCCAGATTCTCTACTGATGCAAATCAAAACCAAGGAGGGATGTATGCTGATTTATTCAAGGTGGGGCCCAGGTGCTTCCCACAAAACCCTACCAAAAAATAAAGTCTAGTTTCACTGGCTTACTTCCACAGAAGAAAGAAGCCAGCTCCAGAAATAATCCAGCCAGACCCCTGGGGAGAAGGAGAAAAAAGCAAAAGCAAACCAGGCTCCTTCTGGTGTTCACAGCAGCCACAGTACAGACTGGGGGCAGGGGGGCAAGTCTGGCCCAGGAAGGGCTGGGACCCGGGACCCCGGGCTGGACGGGGCACACCCGCTAACCCCCGAACAATCGGATGAGCAATCTTTGTCAGGAACAAAAGACATCTGCTGAGTAAAACAGGAATTGACTCAGAACAAGGACAAAGCCAGACAGCATCACATGACGCGCCAGTCTGTTCCAGCAAGATGCCAGGGTCAACGGCAACTAATGCACCCAATAAGTCAAGAGGAATCAATAATGCTAAATAACTCAGTGTCTTCTATATGAAGCAAATCAGTGCAAATGCAGTTAAAACGGGCTCTGCGCTCCGCACGCTGCAGACTGAAATCTGATTGAAGACCATCATGTGACGCGTCGGCATTGGCAGTCTGAGGTTCCCACAGCTGCGGTAAAATGTCTTTTCAAGCTTGATACATGCATAAGGCAGGTCTGAATATGGATGTTTGTTACCCATCTTTTTTTAGAGACCTAAAATGGGAGGAGAGCAAGGAGACACTGGATTTTTGGAAACACATACATATTGCCCACGCAAAGAGGCTGTTTAATAACAAACCCCACTTCCAAACCACCCCCTCACCATTAAAGTGTATTCCAGCTTCTAAATGCTGTCTGTGCGTTTGTATGTGTATACTCACAATATGCATACAAGAAATACATGCCCACCCAAATCAGCCATCAATAACCAGCCAACAATACAGTTGTTGCAAGCGGAAACGACTGTGCCATGAGGAAGTTCTGAGTTTAAAATTTGGAAGGGTCCTCATTCAAGTCCCTAAAATGCCACTGTGCTCTGTTTAACTTTGGGTCAGGTCACTTAGCCCCTCCGTGCCTCAGTTTCCCCTTTGTAAGACAGGACACCACCACTGCATTCCGCCTTTGGGATGCTATCAGAAGAATACATTAGCAAAATAGGACACACCCTGATATCACAGTAATATAGGCCAGGCGAGAACCTACATTTACGTGAGAAGAATTATTATACGGTTTAACCCAATTATTAACAAACCGTTTAATCAAAGTTAACTACAATTCAAGAAAGTATCAAACTCATATTAGCTAATATTTCAACAGGTCCTTCTCTTTCTCCACGGCAGACTTGGCATGCAGATGATTTTGCATCATCATTACGCAAAATGGCTCACTTATTTCAACCTCTCATTCTGAATTGGCAGGAGATATCCTAACTATTGTCCTCAAAGATAACACAAACAACAAATAGCCCCTCCTTACTTCGGATCCAAACTCAGATTATATCCCTCAGGGAAGCAAGCTCAGCTCCTCACTTAGTGACTGTGCTGGTTTTGGCTGGGACAGAGTTAATTTTCTTCACTGTCGCTAGTATGGGGCTGTGTTTGGGGTTTGTGCTGAACACAGTGTTGATCACCCAGGGATGGTTTCGTTACTGCTGAGCAGTGCTGACACACAGTCAAGGCCTTTTCTGCCTCTCACCCCACCCCACCAGCGAGTGGGCTGGGGGCCACAAGAAGCTGGGAGAGGACACGGCTGGGACAGCTGACCCCAAGTGACCAAAGGGACATTCCACACAGCATGGCTTCATGCTCAGCATGTAAAGCTGGGGAAGAAGAAGGAAGGGGGGGACGTTGGGAGTGATGGTGTTTGTCTTCCCAAGTCACCGTTACGCGTGATGCAGCCCTGCTTTCCTGGAGATGGCTGAGCACCTGCCTGCCCGTGGGAAGCAGTGAATGAATTCTTGTTTTGCTTTGCTTGTGCGCAGCTTTTGCTCTACCTGTTAAACTGTCTTTATCTCAACCCACAAGTTTTCTCACTTTTACTCTTCTGATTCCCTCCCCCATCCCACCGGGGAGGAGTGAGCGAGCGGCTGGGTGGGGCTGAGCTGCCGGCTGGGGTTAAACCACGACAGTAACTTGTCTGACCACGTGTAATTCAGCACAATGATTCCACCTCTGTATATTGAAAAAAACGAACATTGATTTTCCCTTAATAAATCTCACAAAGCTGTGGAAAGATCACATGCCCCTTGGAAACGTTCTAAAAATTCTAAAATTTATTATGTTTCATACTTTGGGACTTTTTTGAACTAGATTTTCCTTCTAAAACCACTTGCTCCAGTTGAGAAAATCTGCAAAGAACACAATATTTAAAAGTTTCATTTTCTACTTTTTACACCTCTTCTTTTATTACTAAAGACTGCTACGTGCATCTTTCCATGTATGTTCAACAGTGCATATGTCCAC